>NW_007252741.1:32185-32454 GCF_000164805.1 Carlito syrichta
GGGGAGGGAAGGGGATAGGGAGGAGAGGAAAGGAGATGAGAGGAGGGGGAAGGGGAAAAGAGAGGAAAAGGGAAGAAATAGGGGAGGGGAGGGGCAGGGAGGGGAGAGGAGGAGAGAAGAGGGGAGGAGAGAGAGGAAAGGAGTTTGTTAAAGTCAAAGATAAGTAGTAGCCAGCTCGTGGTTCAGCCTGTAATACCGCGCCTTTGGGGGGCTGAGGTGAGTGGATTGCCTGAGACCGCGGGTTCGAGACCCGCCTGGGCAACTTGGCG
>NW_007252741.1:32627-72519 GCF_000164805.1 Carlito syrichta
AAAAAAAAAAAAAAAAAGATAAATAGTAGCAGCTTTCTTCACTGTGTTTGTGACAGTAGGTGAAGACATAACCTCTTTTTACAGAGACATACGCAGATATCAGAACTGAAAACAGCAGGACTTCTGTACAGGAGATTTAGAAAAACCACCTGCATCATATTTTTAGTGCATCCTTTTTTTTTGAGAATGCATGGAAGGCACACTAGATGCCTACGTCCTCATTCCCGGAGCCTATGAATATGTTGGCTTACATGGCAAAGGAGACTTTGAAAATGTGGTCAAGAGCGTGACATTGAAAGAGAGAAATTGCCTCTATTATTCAGGGGGGGCCAATCTCATCACATGAGTAATTAAAAGGCGAGAACCTCTCTTGGCTGCGATTAAAGAGAGACTTGATGAGGGAAGAAAGGTTATGGAGATACGGTCTTGCTGGCTTTGAGGATGGAAGAAGGGGATGAGGAGTCGAGCATTACAGATGGTTTCTGGAAGCTGGAAAAAGGAAGGAAACAGACTTCCCTAGAGCCTTCAGAAAGGAACCTAGCCTTGTTGATACTTTAACTTCAGCCTAGTGAGACCTGTCGTCAGACTTCTGGCACATAGAATTGCAAGATAATAAAGGCATGTTGTTTGATAATGCTGCATGTGTGATAATTTGCTATTGCAGCCATGGAAAATGAACAAAGAGATGGTATGAAACTATTCACAAAAGTTTAATTAAGAACAATAGACCAGACACACAGTCTTGTTAATATTATGTCCTTCCAATGACAAGGAAAAACTGTACACTCACTCTGCTAGGGGGATTTTAAGTTTCACTTGGAGGGTGATCCAATGAATAAGATGTGAGGACATAAATTTCACCATGTTCACAACAGGTGATGCCGTCCCTTGTGTCCAAATGTCAGTGTACAGACGTAATTTAGTTTTTTCTCTCCTGACTTTCTCCCAGGTGGCCTAAATTATGGAAAGATTTCACTTGGCTCTGGGAGATTTTAGCCATTGAGTAATATGTTGATACTTCTAATATAATGGACTTATAGGGACAGGAACCATGAAGAAATTACCATGACCTAAGAGACAGAAGCTAGATGGAGGATGAGGAAGTACTCTGTAAGTCCGAACCTGCGTTATAGACCACAACCGTAAAAAGAAGTCATTTTGTCTGTCAGGTTTCAATGATGCCAGCCGTGGTGCTCTGGATTTTTCAGGCAGGAATAATCAGAACTAAATCTGTCCTCCGGAGAAAAAAAAAATCTCACTATAAAAAGAACTCAACTGGGACTGTGGTGGGAGACAGGAAATCCTAAAAATCAGTGCCACTTCCCTCTTTGTTTAAGCATCCAATAAATAGAAGTGTTCTAAATGTAGTCAAATAATGGGTAGACTAAATAGAATGGAAGTAAACCATGTGTAAATTACATGAACCATTCTGCAACACCTGGCCATAACGTCATCAAATGCAAGCTCCTTGAGGGCAGGGACTTAATGTGTTCTCTGCTTTATATTCAGTGCCTGGCAGTCGATTCTTGATATAAACATTCTGAATATATGAAGAGCATTCCAATCCCATCATGACTTCGTCAGTACCAGGATGTCCTGTTTGGCGTGGAATCATCCTAAGAGAATACAATCCTGAATTTCCTCTGCTGAAAACAGCCAATTTCAGAACCGTTCTTCATTTTGCCTGGGCGTGCATGCCAGTCACTTAAAATGAGCAACAAACCTTGTGGCTGTTATAAAGACATACACCCGTGACTGCTTATATCCAAGGGAAGCCCAGACATTCTGAGTCTAATATCAAATGCTTCAACGACATGACAGTGACAGCAAATGAATCGTTTAGTGCCACACAGCTTCTGTATGCTTCCCAAACTGAGAGCAATAACCTCTTCCCCCCTCCGGTCCTTGTACCAGCTGCTCTTTCTGCTTGGAATGTGTGCTTCCAGAAATTTGCAAGGCTGGCTCTTTCTTATCATTCTTGGCTTAGCTCAAATGTCACCTCCTAAAAAAGACCATCTGATCTAAAGCAGAACCCCAGCATCCTTTATCATGTCACCAGGTTTTATCACTAGCACACATGCACTTGCTTCTTTGATTGGGTTTTTTTCTTCCCCCCACTAAAATTTAGCTCTTTCAGAAGTTATTTTCTCCCTTCTTCTCCTCTATATCCCCAGCTGCTAGAACATCATATGTGTTCACAGTATGTCATTAATAAATATTGTTGAATGATCAAGTACAGCATGTCAAGGGAAAGTTAATGGGACCCACTGGACAGACACTATTAAAATACCCAAGCAAAGCCTGGACTCCAGTTCCAGGAGGCCAGGGACAGGAGACTGATGGGCTAGCTAGTGTCTTTGCCCCCTGCCTCCTCACCAACCCCAGCCTTTCCTCTGTCATCCTCTGCTGGGGCACCACACATACCATCTGGCATTCTCTGGATTACAGGGAAGTTCCCCCATAGAACAAGAGGCTCTCCAGGGCACAGACAGTGCCTTATTCCATTCCATATCTCAAGCTTCTGGCATGTGTCAGGCAGCAACAGAGCACTCAATAAATGTGTGGCTATAGGAATGAAATTGCTAAGGCCTGTTGTCAATAGAACCAAGCTGAAGTACCATCTTTGCTGTATAATAGTCCAGTGACTTTGATAAATCATATGCTCTCTGAGTCTCAGTTTCCTCATCTGGTTAATAAGTCTCAAATGAGATAACAATAATGTAGAATCTCCTGATTATATAGGGTCAATTTTCAGAAATCATTGGCTTAGAGAAAATGTCTATCTGATTTAGTGAAGCTTACTCTCTTGAATGAAAAAAAAGTGACAAATATCATCATGAACACCATATTTTTAAGAACGAGAAATATAATGTATTGGCTCATAAAGAGGAAGACATATTTCTGTTTTATAGTAAAGAAAATATGGGAAGAGAAATAAAGATAAAATCTTGACACTTAAAGCTGCAAAAGGAATGACTTAAAAACAGTATGGTTTTTCTTTTCATACAATTCTTTAGTTGGATAAAGAAAAGGTTAAATGTTGCCAGAATTTGAAATATTTTAATTCCTCCTTAAGATTCAGACACATCCAAAAGCGTCTTTTTTTTTTTCTTGCCAAAAACAATACTAATATCATGATTCAGGAGTATTTCACAAACTTTCACAGTGTAATGAGCCCATCTTGTGGCCTTTTATAATATTGCCACTTTTAAAGTGAAATATTACTGGTTAACCATACGTTTAAATGATGTTTTTTAATTTGACAAACAACTTTTCAGCACATTACATTTCGGGTATTATGGCAACTGCTGGGGAGGTAGTGATAGGAAATGCAAAAAATCCAAGGTCCCTGCTCTGAATTTATATGAATTTGAAGGTGACAGATTTTTAGGCAGATATATCACAGTAGAATAGCTAAGTGCTATTATACAAAGGTATAAACTTAAGTTACTACACAAGAGTTAAGTGTTCCCAGAACTCAGAAGAAAACTGGTATATCCCCACTTCCAGGAATCACTCTGATCACTAAAGAAATCCCGAGTCATTAGAGGCTGGATAAATATTAATTTCCAGTCTGCCACTATCATAAAGAAGTGTTACATATTTTCTTAACCAAGTAAACCCGTAGAAACCTGAGTACACCTGACTCTCATCTAAATCACCCATTCTCGGAGTGTATCAAGTATGATAATATTTCTAGCTTCCTATGTGTGCTCCCTATTGATGAACAGTTTTTCTATTTCCCTGTGCCCTCTCAAATCACAGCTTTAAGGAAACTGATAGGCAGGTGTCTGTCAAGCAAGTGAAGAACATAAAATAGAGCTTTTCATTGGGCAGAAAAAGAAAAGGAAAAGCCTATTCTTTCCAACCTGGTTTGGGAGAGAAAATGGGGCTAGATTGAGGGGAGATAGGCAGTCAGATCTGTGCCCCAAACTCCTGGCATCAAGGCTCTGGGGGACGAAGAGGTTGCAACACACTAGGAGGAGTATTGCCTACCGGAGGCTCTGAAAAGACTTCATTATGTAGAGTGACCACTGACTAGCAAATGGTTACACCCAGAACTAGGGAAACAGTAGGGAAGCATGGTCAGCCAGAGAGTGATGGCAGGGGCGGCAGGGAGGGACAGAGATCCCTCTATTCCTGTGTGACATAGTTGCTGAAAATGAGAACCCATGGGACAAATGTGGGATCCACCATAGCAGGGGCAATGTTAACCTCTGTAGCCTCTGTTGAAGGGTGAGTATGCTTGGCCAAGGTCAAATGGAGGATATAACACAGACTCAAAAAGGCCTCAGTGCTATCAAGGGCCTCAGAGAGGCCAAGTTAGCAGGAGGGTACCATCAGAATCAGATCTTGACCAAGCTGAGAGTAAAGCACAAGATTACCTGGCAGAGATGTCAGCAATAGACATTAGGAGAACACAAGAATCACAACAGGCCAGGCTCGGTGGCTCAGCCTCTAATCCCAGCGCTTTGGGAGGCCGAGGTGAGTGGATTGCCTGAGCCCACGGGTTCGAAACCCACCTGGGCAACTTGGTGAGACTTCATCTCTACAATAAATCAAAAATTAGCCGGGTGTGGTAGCGCACGCCTGTAGTTCCAGCTACTTGGAAGGCTGAGGCGGAAGGATCGCCAGAGCCCAGCAGGTCGAGGCTGCAGTGGCCGGGAGCAGCCACTACACTCCAGTCTGAGTGACAGAGTGAGACTCCAACTCAAAAAAAAAGAAAAAAAAAAATCACAACAGGTTAAACATGCTGCAACTGACAGCAGCCAATCCACACCTAAGGATGCCCTGTAAGCTACATCCACGTACACTGATGCTTGTGTCTCTCTATCCCCTATTTACAGACTGCTGTCTTCACTTGCTTCTACAAGTTATGCCCCTACATATCCCATTCAGCAAAACAAAGGTTGTTTCTAAGAGTCTATCCCCAGTAGAAGGCAAAAAAGAAGGAAACAGCTAATTACTTTTATTTTATTTTATTTTATTTTATTTATTTATTTATTTATTTTTAGTTGGAATCTCACTCTGTCACCCAGGCTGGAGTGCAGTGGCCGCTCCCGGCCACTGCAGCCTCGACCTGCTGGGCTCCGGCGATCCTTCCGCCTCAGCCTTCTGAGTAGCCAGAATTACAGGCATGTGCTACCACGCCCGGCTGATTTTTTGATTTACTGTAGAGATGAGGTCTCACTGCCCAGGCAGGTCTTGAACCCGCGGGCTCAGGCAATCCACTCACCTCAGCCTCCCAAAGACGCGGGATTACAGGCTGAACCACCGAGCCCGGCTAGCTAATTACTTTTAAAATATAACCTGGATTGGGTGTGGTGGCTCACTCCTGTAATCCCAGCACTCTGGGAGGCTGAAGCGGGAGGATTGCTTAAACCCAGGAGTTTGAGACCAGCTTGGGCAACATAGTGACCTCATCAATATAAAAAATAAAAAAATTAACTGGGTGTGGTGGCATGTGCCTGTACACCCAGCTACTTGGGAGGCTGAGGCAGGAGGATCACCTGAGCCCAGGAGGTTGAGGCTGCGGTGAGCTGTGATCACACCACTGCACTCCAGTCTAATAAATAAATATGTATATTTATATCTCATATCTATATATATATAAGATTGGACATAGGGTTTCATGGCAAAAGCAAGTTTTAAAATAACATTGAAGGCAATGGAGAGAGAACAAATTGTAAGCCTTACACAGATTCTTTGGAAAGATCTGTGTGTTAGAAGTGTGCAAAGTAAGCCAAAAATTTCTTCTCCCTCTTCTCTTTATTCATTCAATTCCTTCAACAAATATTTTTGAGAACTGTTTTTACACCAGATGCTATGCTCATAATTAGTACAAATATGATTTAAGAGAGGATAGAATCTTTCCTTCCTCGAAGGTTTTCACATCTGGATATTAAATGACTTTTTTAACAAACCACTCAACAAATATATAATGAGTGTTGACTACATACCACACACTGTGCGAGGCACGAGACAGGACCAGTCGTACCAGAAATTAATATAAGAAATGGAACAGGTTATAGAAGAATTAGATCAAGTAAGCTGTTATAGTTTTGTCAAGATAATCAATAGATTCTGGAACCATGTAGATGAACCAAGAATGCGAGGATTTTATGAGTTCCTTCCAATCACTGAGTCGTAAGGTGGCTCTCCTGAAATGAAAGAATTAAGATCAGTTCCCCAATTAAAAAACTTTATATCAAGCACCAGCATGAAAATTTCCTTCACAATTCCTTTTAAATTAATAAAAACTCAATTTCCTCCCTGTCCTCCCATTGTTCATTCATTCAATTGATTCAATAAGGATTTATTAGCTGCTACTATTGCCAGTAAACCATACTACATACTTGAGATACAATTATGAACAAGACCTTTTGTCAGATTCTACACACGTTTTTTTCCATCAATCTTCCCTATCTGGCTCTCGAACTCCAGATTTCTATCCCTGTATCCAGCCCACTTACCCGTCTCAACAATTGCTGTCGACCACCACAGGGCCAGGCTGCTCCAGAATCTTGATGGACCCATGGTTTCTCTCAGAGGCTCTCGCCTTCTCTGGGTTATAGAAAGAGAAGTAGGAAAGGAAACTCTTCATCTCCCTTCTTTCTCTTGTTCCAGGCTCCTCTACTTAGATCACAAAAGGCTTTTGTCTTCTTGATTACATAGCCCTCATCTTCCCTACTCTAGAGCTTGCAGTAAAATTCTACCCAAGATCTCCCAGCGTTGAGTATTGATCATTCAATAAAAGGTTTTGGAACTCAGGAAATCTTTTTCTCCTGGGGGGTGACTGACTCTTACAACTGAAAATCTAGCCTTCAAGAATGTTTTCTGACTATATATTATTAAATTCAAAATTCATCAGCGGTCTCATTATCCTAGACTGGCTTTGCCATCTTCCTAAATCAATGAATGGGTAAAGAATTTTAAGACAGCAAGAATAATTTTAGTGCAAAGGGGAGGGAGCAGGGAATCTTGGTTTGAAATTATCCATCAGAAACCTGCTGCTTATGTTTGAGTAATTACTTGAAAAAACATCAGTTTCTGTCACCATGCTGCAAGTGTCTTTGCAATAGACTATGTCTGTTTCCCACCTAGTGTATTCCCAGTTAGTGAAGACATAGTTCTTGGCCTCACAGTGTTAGACTGTCCAGACACACAATTAAACAAACAATTATAATGCAGTGTGTTTTGCTCTATAACAAGAAACTACAAAGTGCCTTAGGAGAACATCTGAGGTTCACTTTAACCCAGACTTGAGCACCAGAGAAGAAATCCCCAGAGAAAGTAATGGGTAAACTGGGATCTGAAAGGTAAGGAAAAGTTAGTCAAATAAAGGTCATTTGTGAGAGACTATAAATTATGCTCCAGAGTTCAGATTTATTTCTAAAGGAAATAGAAAGCCATTGTAGGGGATTGAGACCTTTTAAAAGGTCACTTCGTAAGGTAGAGATTGAATACAGAGGGATAAGTAAGGCTGTACCTTGGAATGTTGGTAGCATGCCAGACAAATTTGTAGAATTCCAGGTGGCTGGCCCAGGGTGATGGCAGCAAGAGTGGATAGAAGTACATGAGTTGTGATAAAGCCAAAGGAATGAGAGGAATTTAGGACATTAGCTGGGTTTCTGACTTGGGCAACTGGGTGGTGCCATTGACTAACACAAAAAATAGGAGCAGCCGGGCCCAGTGGCTCAACCTATAATCCCGTGCTTTGGGAAGCTGAGGTGAGTGGATTGCCTGAGCCCGCGGGTTCAAGACCCGCCTGGGCAACTTGGCGAGAACTCATCTCTACAATAAATCAAAAAATCAGCCGGGCGTGGTAGCACGTGCCTGTAATTCTGGCTACTCGGAAGGCTGAGGTGGAAGGATCGCCAGAGCCCAGCAGGTCAAGGCTGCGGTGGCCACGAGTGTGCCACGACACTCTAGTCTGGGCGACTGAGTGAGACTCCAACTCAAAAAAAAAAAAGGAAAGAAAGAAAAATAGGAGTAGAAACGGTTTTGTGGACAATTTCCAAATACTCTTTAGAACAATTGTACAAAAAGACCCATTGCTCATTTATGTCTCAATAAATACTTTGCTTGCCAAAAAGATCACTTTTTCCATTTTTAGTTTAGATCCAAGGGACACAAGTGCAAGTCTGTTACATGCACATCTAGTGTTGGAGAGTGTGTCTCAGATGGCCCATTCCCCAGATAGATAATTTTGTGGCCAATAGATAATTTTGAACCCTAACCCCCTTCCCACCTCCTCCCTTATTGGTATCCCCAGCATCTATTATTTCCATCCAAAAAAGATCATTTTTACAAATCTCTCCTCAGGAGCAAGTCATCACTTTACCATTCCGAGATCTAGAAAAAGTTGGAAACCTTTAACCCTGTGCCTGCCCTTTCATCTAGCTTAGGCAGGGGGAAATAATTTTTTCTGTAAAGGGCCAGATTGTAAGTATTTCTGACTTTGTGAGTCATGCATCCTCTGTCACAACTACCCAATTCTGCCATTGTAGCAAAAAGCAGCAGTAAAAAAATATGAAAGTGAATGGGTGTGGCTCTGTTTCAGTAAAACTTTCTTTACAAAAATAGGCAATGGGCCAGGTGTGGTGGTTCACACCCATAATCCTAGCACTTTGGGAGTCCAAATGGGCAGATTGTTTGAGCCCCGGAGTTCGAGATCAGCTTGGGCAACATGGCGAAACCTTGTCTCTACAAAAATAAAAATATTAGCCTGGTGTGGTGGCACATGCCTGTAGTCCCAGCTACTCGAGAGGCTGAGGTGGAAGGATCGCCTGAGCCCAGGAGGTAGAGGCTGCTGTGAGCCATGATCATCGTGATCATGCCACTGCACTCCAGCCTGGGTGACAGAGTGAGATCCTGATTGAGAAAAAAAAAGGACAGGGTTTGTCTCACAGGTGGGAGTATGGCAAACCTTCTTCTAGAATTGTGTTTCCCAACGCACTCCAATAATCTTTCCACACCCCTGGACATACTTTCACTTAGGGAATTTTTGAAATCATTTTATAAATACCATATGGTAGGGAACAAATTTTAGATCATCACAATAGTAAATACTGTTACGTTGACTTTATAACCATGGCATCATTGTTAAAAATATCCATAACATATACAGTCAAATTTTTCCTTTTTCCTCTTTTACAAGTGACATATTTTAGTTCTTACCTACTATTCATGCCAAGCAATATTTTGAAATGACCAGATAATATAGAGAGCTTCAGTTTCCTATTTGCAGATGTAGATTATCCTTATTGCACCTCCAAAATGTCATTTGAATAGCATCATCACTATACGTCTTTTCTTTTCATGTATTTGAAATATCCGAGATACTGTGCATGCAATATGAGAAAGTTAAATAATGCAACTTTTAGATCTGTTCAAAATAAAGTTGAGATAAAGTTAAAGAATCATTATCATCTCCCGGCTGTCACTTCAAATCCCCCTACACACAATAGGATTACATCCTCCTGCTGCATGTTCTCATCACTATCTAAGCTTTTATTTCAAGAATGACCTGGGAGCTGAAAGCCAAAGCCACTTGTGAGCTGAGATTCTCCACATGTCCGATCTCACCAGAGCTTCCCTCTCAGAGCTCCGTTCCACTCATAGCAAAAATCAGTCTTTGTACTTGCTTGCTTATAGGGCCCCGATCTCAATTTCGAACTTCCTCCCCTCTGTGCATTCCACACCAGTTTCCTCGCAGTTCTGAAACATGCCAATCTTTTCCTCATCTCCAGGCTTTTGCTCTTGACCCGCCTTCTGCCTGGAGCACATTGCCCCAGATGTGTGCATGGCTCATTCTTTTCTTTCTTTCGAGTCTCTCTGCAGACATGTTGCCTTCTCAGGGATACTGACCCTGAGGGGCATTCTAGGTAAAGTAACACTCTCCATCCCCTTTCTCTTCCTTTCTCTTTCCCCAAAGTACTCATGACCATCTTACTTAGTGTATACACAGACTGACAATTAAGTTTGCGAACTTTCCACCGTGGGCTTATGTTGGGCAGCACTGTACAAGCAACTCGGCCAGGTTTTACAACCTTGGTATATCAGTGTCTCACAGCTGTGTTCGTGTCAATGTGTGGCAGTGTCTTGCTGAGTGGTGTTCATTATTGTTGTTGCATGTTTTTGTGTGTTGTCACGAGAATGTCAGAGGTTGAATGAGACCAACGAACACACATTAACATTAAATTTCTTGTTAAACTTAGCAAGAGTGGAAGTGAAATCAGGGACATGTTAGTCCAAGTTTATGGGGATAGTGTCAAGAAGAAAACAGTAGTGTATACGTGGATTAAACGTTTTTCTGAGGGAAGAGGGATGCGTCACTGATGAAGAGAGGTCAGGACAACCAGTAATGAGCAGAACTGATGAAAACATCGCAAAAGTTTGTCAAATGGTGTGTCAAAATCATCATCAATATCAATAGAGAAACAGTTAGTAAAATCCTAACTGAAAATCTTGGCATAAGAAAAGTGTGTGCCAAAATGGTCCCAACGGAGCTCTTGTATCACGACAATGCACAAGCTTACACAGCACTGTCTGTGAGGGAGATTTTAGCCGGTAAACAAATAACTGTACTGGAACACCCTCCCTACTTTCTTGATCTGGCTCCCAATGCCCTTTTTCTTTACCCAAAGATTAAGGAAATACTGGAAGGAAGACATTTTGATGACATTCTGGACATCAAGGGTAAATCAACAACTGCTCTGATGGCCGTTCCAGAAAAAGAGTTCCAAAATTGCTTTGACAGGTGGACAACTGGCATTGGTGCATAGCTTACTCTGAAGGTGACCAGAGTGATATTCAGCAATGAGGTATGTAGCACTTTTTCTAGGATGAGTTCACGAATTGTCAGGCCATGTATATATTGGCCTGTTTATCTATTCCCTGATAATACATGAGGGTAAGAACACTTGAGTCTACTGCTCTATACCCACTTCTTAGGGCAATGTCTAGCAGGCACTAAGTGCTTAATGACTATTTACTCAATATGAATGCATAGCACATAGTTCAGTTTGTAGTTGTATTATTGTGTGACAATTTGATTGAAGTTTGTCTTAGTCAAAACTGTAAACTCTTAGGACAAAATCTTTGTTTTTAGCCATGTATCTATTTATTCAGTATATATGCTAAGCTACCCAGTGTATGGTCTTTTGTTACAAAAGTCCCTAGAAAACTAACACAACCTCCCACATGTCTTCAAATGTGCTCTTGACACTCATTCCTTCAAGTATGAGGGTCTGTGTCCCTTCCCCCTTGACACTGAGCGAATTTTTACTGACTCAACCAATATGGAGGAAGTGACGCCATGTGACTTCTGAAGCTAGGACATGAATATGTCATCCGCTTCTGCTTTGTTCTTAAGATCCTGGCTCTTGAAATTTACTTAATATGCTATGTAGAAGCCCAAGCAGTACACAGTGTAACTTATGTGGAAAAGTACCAAAGTACCTGGCCCAGAGCACTAACTGAGCCCTTAGCCAACACCCAGCACCAACTTGCCAGCCATGTGGGTAAGTCATCTTAAAAGTATATTCTCCAGTTCCAAATGAAGCCACAGCAGCTAAATTGTGTGGGCAAAGATGAACCACCCCACTGAACCTGCCAATGTATAGATTCTGTTTGTTTGTTTGTTTGTCTGAGTTGGAGTCTCACTCTGTCACCCAGGCTGGAATGCAGTGGTACGCTCACGGCCACCCCAGCATCAACCTGCTGGGCTCAGGCAATTCTTCCGCCTCAGCCTTCCAAGTAGCTGGAACTACAGGTGCACACTACCACACTTGGCTAATTTTTTGATTTGTTGTAGA
Source organism: Carlito syrichta (assembly GCF_000164805.1). Lineage (NCBI taxonomy): Eukaryota > Metazoa > Chordata > Mammalia > Primates > Tarsiidae > Carlito > Carlito syrichta. The sequence continues at coordinate 44,447 of NW_007252741.1, forward strand.
GACAAGGTCTCACCAAGTTTCCCAGGCTGTTCTCAAACCCGTGGACTCAGGCAACCCCCTCAAGTCAGCCTCCCAAAGTGAGATTCTTGAGCAAAGTAAATAATTGTCTTTTAAGCAGTAAGTTCTGGGTGGTTATTATGCAGCAAGAGAAAACTTATGCCCACACATTTATTCAATATTCATTGAATGAATTCCTGTTTCATACTGATAACATGGTCTAGGAAAATTGAGTAGATCCCTCAAAGCTGCTCTATTTTCAACTTGAAAGGTTTTTATGATCTGGACAATCCAACACCATAAATGGACACACAGGTATAAACAACACACCAAGGTTCTGGAAGAGACTTGAGGGGATGGATCCAGGGTTGATGTAGAGACCACTCTGAGGAAAATGAGACACATCACCCTGTGAAACAGAGTGAGGGAGGAAAGAACTTGTGTTACTGTAGGACTGTCTCCTAGTGATATTCGACAAAGTTGAACATGTCACTATTCTAAATAACATGAGCCCCTATACAAAAGTGTAACCAGGTTTTGCAGAGGCCTGACATTTACACAATTCAAGATGCTCACTTTAGAAAAAGAATAAAGAACAAAAATTAAAAATTCAGTTCATACATGAACATTATTTTGAATGAGAAAAATCACAAACCATAAATTTTAAAAAGCTGACAGATACTATAAATTTCACAAAAGCCAGAAAAGTAACCTGTGTATTATAAACTTGTCTGCCTGGCATTCCTTTGTTTTCTCTATATTTTTTGACTGCATCCTTTTGGATAATCTCTCCACAGATAAAAAAAATTTTGTAATAAAATAAAAAATAATTCATTCTTTCCTCCAGCATGACTATAAGGAACTTTTTTAAACTATTGTTTGCTTAGAAAAGTGTCTTTCACCTTTACAGTTCATTATAAGAAATGCCCTGGACACGTTTAAGATCATTGTCAAATTTTTTAAACTTCTATCAAGTTTCTTTTATTGTAAAATGAAAGATTTTCAATGAAAGTTAGAATATGACTCGCTTCTGATGCTATACATTTTCATTCTTGTTTCTCATCCACTAGTGACTTACCTCTCTTTCTGGTCCAGTAGGACACACTTACATTACAAAAAGACCTCTAGTTCTTACACTTTCCTGTCATTACAATGGGTTATAGACACAGCAGGTGGTAGGACTATTCCTAGAACCTATTCCCCACTAGGATAGCTAAAAATAACCACACATAAGTGACTACAAAACACATAAATATTATGCACTAAACTAACTATCTTTCCTATTCTACTCTCAGTTGGCTTCACCTTTTATCTGTCTCTACGTCTACCCATTCTACCTCCTCTTTCTTCTCTGCCCAACACACACACACACACACACACACACACACACACACACACACACACACACACACCTTTAATCTGAGAGCTTGAGTCTTTGATCTTTATTAAAGTTTTCAAATGCATGAAAAAGTGTTACAGTCAATTTTATGGCCAGGTTTCTTTAAGCTGAAAGGTGTTTCCCAATATAGGAAAACTTAATCAGAAGCCAATTTTAGGGAAGAGATACAATTGAGAAATGAAGATTAATTTCAACCAATTTTAGGGTTACTTGGTCTCCTGGTATTTTCCACAGAGCTAGATTAAATCAATGCCTAGCATATTAGGTTTTAGAAATTTGTCATTATAAAATATTTAGAGATTTGCACAAAGATTGATTAAAGGATGATTAGGGAAATGGAGAACTAAAAGTGGAGGATGAATAGTGTTAAAATATTGTCAATTATTAAACTTTAAGCCATAGAAATGTAGAAACTTGTAAATACTGTGAGGAAGTGTGTGTGAGTGTGTGTGTGTGTGTGTGTGTGTGTGTGTGTGTGTGTGTGTGTGTGTGTGATGTTAATAGTTTTGCTCTATATTGCCTTTTTACATGGGATATTCTTCTAGGGAAACAAAGTTGAAATATTTGTAGAACAACCTTATAAAATAATACATAATTCCAAGCCCATAGAAGTCTGAATAACATATTTTAAGAACATTGCTATTTGACTGGCAAATAGTTTTCCACGTTCCCAAATGTCCACCACCCGCATTCAGCTCTAATCCTTATAATTGCGTTTCTGTGTGTGACTTGAGAACACAAATATATAAATGCTTTCTAAATTTCTATTTTCAGATCCGAGTAAATAAGATATAGAAAAAAGAACATAATATATTGTTGTTGTATCATTTTATTTTTCCTTCTGACTCTGCCGCTAACTAGCTATGTGGTCTTGTACAAGAAATGTGACCTCTTAGTGATTTCAAGAGTTCTTTCGAGTTTTTTATGGTGCCAGATCTTGTCTTAGCCTCCATGTACAATTTCTGGAAATCAATTCTGTTTTATTATTCAAGTTCTTCGGGTGACTCTGTTGGCTGTATATCTCTAGGTCATCAGATTTTTTTTCTCCAAACTTGACTCTGTTAGTATGATGTGAAATCACCTCTGCCTTCTTTTCCCATTAAATAATTCAGAAACCTTCCATAGCTCCCCTCAGCAATAGTTTTTTTTTTCTTAATGTTAAAGATTTCTGTCCAAATGTTAACCTACCTACTTCTACTTACATACTCATTTGTTTAAGTTAAACCATGTTGTTTTAAACTTTTCTGTGTTGGCTGGGAACAGTGACTCATGCCAATAATGCCAGCATTTTGAAGGGCTAACATAGGAGAGTTGCTTGAGCCCAGGAGTTTGAGATCAGCCTGGATAACATAGTAAGACTCCATCTCTCCAAAAGTAAAATAAAATAATAAAATAAAATTTTTTGTGCTTAGCATTTTATTAATTTTTTATTTTTTTGAGTTACTTTCAAGATTGTATTGGAAAAATATAGTGGTTATGATACTAGGGAAGGATATCAAAATACAGAGAGTCCAGACACTAGAATTGCACAGATATCAGTTCATTCCAGCTTCACCAATCTCTAGCTGTAGGTCTTGAGAAGTTATTGTCATTTAAACTGAGGTTCAATTTTCTCACTGATAAATGAGAGAAATTCTAGTATCTACCAGTGGACTGTTGGGAAACCTAAATAAGATAATATAAGTAAAGTGAGTTAACCTAACATCCACCCCAAAATAGGCATTTAAGAAGCGTTGGTTATTAGTATTACAATTGAAGTTATCACTGTTTCTTTTTCTCATCCTACCTCAATTAACATTGACACCATAAAATATAAAGTATAGGTTTTAACTGATAATGTCTATCTACTTTCTCTACCAAAGAGAAAGTCGTTCTTACATATCATATTACCTTCTAATTTTCCAGTAATAAATAAGACATAGTTTGACACACACACACAAAGGGTTTTAATCCAGTAAAAGCTGAGATGTACTGTGAGGACTGTAGCTTAACCGAAAGAGGTCTGAAATTCTCAGAAGAAAATAGACAGTAAGTGAAAACTGAAAGAAAACCAGAGAAATAATAAAGACCTCTCAGGAATCTGACCAAACAGGAACTTGGAGAGGAAAAATAGGAAGGGAGGTTTGGAGTGTGAAGCTGCAAAGCAAGTTTCCCATTAAGACTTCCACCATTCCAGTCATTCATTCACTCGTAAGTACACTCATCTATTTATTCACTTTACATTTAGTAACAGAGCCTACTACGTGCCAACTATTTTCTCAGGCACTTGGAATATACAAGTGAACAACATAATAATAATTGCTATAATAGCTAACTAAATGAGATGCAACCATAGTATATTTTAAGTGCCTTCCAGAGCTCACAATATTTACTCTAGCTATCTGATTGCCCGAGGTAGGTTAGAATTTGTTGTGGAAAGAATGGAAAGAGAAGACTGAATTAATAGCTAAGAATCAACATTCAAAACATGATTATGGTTGGGCATGGTGGCTTGTACCTGTAGTCTCAGTTACTCAGGAGGAGGACGGGAGGATCACTTGAGCCCAGGAAGTCGAGTCCAGCCTAGGCAGAATAGCAAGATCTCCATCTCTTTAAAAACAAGATTTAAAGTTTAAATTTAAAAATAGGATTATGCCCTTGAATCTTAGTTTAAAAACCAAGACTATTGACTTTGGAAAGAATTTGTCCGAAACCGTAATCTCCCCCTTTTGACCTGGAAATTGTGAGATAATAAATGGTTATTGTTTTAAACTGCTAAGTTTGTGGTGTTTTTTGTACAGCAATAAATAACACAGACAAGTATTCTTATGTTTCACTGAATGTGTACTAACACCAGGTGTTATTGGTGATTTTTTTCAGTATTTTGAGATTTATTTATGACTGATTCCCAGGACTCACACTTTAATTATAACTGTTAGTCAAACAGACATTATGAATTTGATAGCCTTTCTATATATACTCGTACATATAGCTGACATGCTCAACAATTGTGAGAAAGCCTTTTTGTATACACTGAAGACTTGCCTGCGAAAGTGACTTAGTTTTACCTACTCACTACAATGGAATGACATAGGTAAAAACATGAACATTATGTATATACAGTTAAAAATCACAACATAGATCCTTAGGGAGCAGTGACCTAGAAGAGAGTAGTTACCTAGAAGGGAGGGAGTTTACTTTAAAATCTCGTTCAGGTTTAGCTTTACTGAACACAGTATTTCAAGTTTGAATAAATTAAGTATATCAGATTATGACCAGCATGAAATTATGGGGTGTAGGTGGAATAAACAGAAAATATTTTGTTGCCATGGCAAGTCAGGTGTACATAGTTCTATAGACTAGGAGGATGTTACAGTAAAGACACTAGCTGACAAATGCATGGTGATTTCATGTTTCTACAATGGCTTGCAGTAACATTAATTCCCGGTTATTCCTAGTTATTAACGTAACTTCTCCCAGTCCTATCCACCCACAACATGAAAAACAAACTATTTCAGCATTACCTGACAGTTTTACTCTGGCTAGAACAATCTTTAGATTAGGAAGTATTTACTGAGAATTAATTTGTGTCATCCAATTAATGCTTAATGAGCGTCAAGCCCAGTGCTAGGGGCTGGGGATAAAATGATAAAAGAAATAGTCCCTGTCCCTGATGAGCTTCACCTCTAATGGGACTCCTTTAATTTCCTTTTATGTCCTCAGCACTCTACTAACCCCTGCTGATAATTAGCACTAATCATATGCCAAGTTCTTTACCTAAATAGAGTTGACTTTAGTTGGGGAAATGGATAAATATTCCTAATACTAGCACTAAGTTGGTTGAAACAGATTATTCATGCCATGAGATGGAAAGAGAGGTCACTGGTGGATGAAATAACCCAAAAATTCTTATATGAGAACTCAAGTTGAGCCTTAAAGGATAGCTAGAGTTTCAGAAATCTAAAGAGGACTATAGGGCGTTCTGGATAAAGAGAATGTTCCTGAAAGAATGAGTGAGGGTGGAAATGAAGCCTCAATAGACTTTGTATGCTAGAGAAACACAAAGAAAATGGTTTTATGTAGAGTGGAGAGTTTTTTCTGATTAGTGTAGAGAATGTGGAAAATAAGAATGTCAGATGGAGGTACAGATTTCACTTATACATAATATGTTTTTATTCTGAGTTTTCTCATTTAAAACCTCTATCATGTTTGGAATGGGTGTCATTTTCAGCAGTCTCTTAGTAATTTCAGTGATAAGTAAAGGCAGTAAAAATTTTATCTGTGTAATGAAATACAGAAAATGTTATCCTCTTCGTAGCTACTTCAAGTCTTCCTGTGTAGATATTCTGAAAGAGAGAGATGGCTCCGTCAAAAGATATGTTCAACTAAGAATGGTTGTAATCAGTTTGTTGTTGTTTGGCTGGTTGGGTTGGTTTGGTTTGGGTCTTTGCTTTTATATTTATAAGCACTAAGATGTCAGGATTTGTATGGTTGAGCTATCATTGATGACTTGGGTTATCTCAGTCCAAATATGTGAGATAATTAAGCTCCCATGAGATGCCAGTAAAATGGCTTTAGAGCGGATTACATTATTTTAAAATAATTTAGTTCATCAAAATATTGTATGATAGTTCAAGAAGTGCAGAATCCCATCAAGATGTAAAAGAAGTTACTTGCAGCCTTGTTAGGTATTCAGACTCAGTTCTCTTCAAATCAAAAGAAATAATTTAGTAAGAGTCTAACTTTGGCACAGAAATAACAATTTGTGAAATCAGATTTATCTAAAGTATATGTACGTGAAGGCCTTATTGTCACAGAGGATGACATCCCTGTTGCTAGGGAAGAAACATCTATATGTCTGCAAAAGCAGATTTCATGTTTCAGCCTCAAACGTCTGGCCTGAAATGTTCAAGATAGCACAGACATGAATTGATGATGTAACTTCAACTAGTTTGAGATGACAAAATTGTCCCCTTAGTGGGAACTGCCTTTTAAACTCTAGAATGGTTTTAGTAAATCCAGCCATAGTACTAATACTTTTGAGATAATGAATAATAAAATTCTTGTATAATGTTTAAATGAATTGGCACATTGGATAATGTAAAATTTTGGTTTTGTGGTTCTAATGGGAAATGTATAATTGATTTTAGATTTGTGAGATTTTAGGTTGAAAGGTATGAGACTTTAACTTAGGTCAAAAGATTTTACTCCTCATTGAGTGATTGTATCTCTGGAGGGTATTAATAAATTAGATTATGAAGTCTTTTAAAGGATCTGTTTTGATTAGCTTATAGAGATAAATAAGCACTTATATAAATCAAATATTTCTAAAGTTCTGAGAAAATCAGGAAATTGAACCTTTAATACTTTATATGTGCTATACTTCTGTCTCTTACCAGAACAATTATCTATGCTGTATGTTAGTTTTATTACATCTCTGATTATTTAAGAGAAAAAAAGGCCCAAAGAACAAAGCTACAGGTCTTTTTTGTCAAAGAAGGGAAGTCTTAGAACCTCATGGAAAGAACTCTAACAGTTATTTTAAACTATTGACATTTCAAAGAACTGACTCTTGGGTATTGATTTCTGAGCTGATATGGTTTAGACAACTATAAGTGGACTGAGTCAGGATTTCTAGGACTTTTTTTTCATCAAGTAAATAGCTTCAAGAAAGTAGATCCCTAACCCAAGATCCAGTAGAATAAGAATTACATACAACTGCATGAATTGACTTGGGACACTTTAGTGTAGTTGGTTTGGAATATTGTTTTGTTATAAAGTTCCATTTCTGGATGTATGAGGTATGTCTTTAGATTCACAAAGCAAACTCAAGGAGGTATATATTATTAACACTAATGCTATACCCATGTAAATAATTAGCCTAACCCAATAAGACCACCCCATTTTGTGTGTATGTGATTAAGAACAATCCTTGAGATGTTTATGATCATGGGGGGGGGAATTACAGTATAAAATTGTTAAACACTTTGAAATGGGGAAAAGAAAACTAATGAGTATCTTTTCAGTGGAACACTAGGCATTGTCTAGAACTTGCTTCTCAGATTATCTGATTGCATAGGGGTTCGCCCTTTTCACTATCTCTAACTGAGCCACTACATAACTCTATAAACTATAAAAACCTAATAATAATGTAAATGAGGTTCTTACCTATTGAGATACAAACAAATAATTTTGTCCAGTAGAGGTATGACTAATGTCACCACCATCATCACCCCCACTCCAAGGAAGTCTATTTTGTATCTATTATCAAATTCATTTCAGAATTCTTGATTGTTACTTGTTTTTTCTTTTGTATATTACTAGTTTCCTTATTAATTAAATAAAATGTCTGACATCTGTTCATTTTTTTATTTGTATAAGAATCCTAATTTTGTGATGTTGTCTCTTTTGCAAAATTATCCTTTAATATGAGCATGTTACAAATTCTTTTTCATAAAGTTAATTTCAAATTTGCTATGGAAGACTTTCTAAAGGAGCCAATTCAAAGGCTGGTGCCCTCTTCAAGATATTTTATAAGATTTTTTTTAAGTGGTTATGTAGTCATTGTGAGACAAGATGTAGGAGAAAGAATCACCAATTAAAGATTATTAAACTCCCTGTAAGACTGGTTCTGTTGTTAGGGTTCGCCCATGACTGACAATCAGGGTAGTTTTTTTCAGAAGAAGGTCTTAAATTTATCAGGAAATTGCTCAAACATTGAATCAGAAATGTAAATTATTTTTCAAAGAGTCTAGCAGACTACTAAGTTTGGGAGTTATTTTTTCACATCATGCACATATTTAGAACTTGAGACGTGTTCCATTTTTAAGTTTAATTTATTTGACTTACATGAGTTACGTACTTAAGGGAGTTTTGCTGGTTAAAATCATAGCTTACCTAGCCAGGCATTTACATAATTCAAAAGGAAAATCAAATGCAGTATATTAAATTTATTAAATGCAGCTTTTAAAGTTTTAGGAAATGTAATTAGGTTTATAAATAGGATTTATTTATCAAGCAAGTTTAATCTAGACAGCTGGACTAAATGACCATAAATCAAAAGTCTTCTAAAAGATGATTTTTATTTTACATAAAAATTATTAGAGTTAGAAATTCAAAAAGTAAGTTGTAAGTTAACAATTAAGAAAAGTTTTGGAAATTTTTAAAATATTTTTAAATCAAATCCTCTTAGGCAATCAGACCAATCTTAGGCAACCAAAACTCAAATTGACAGAGGCCAAAGCCAAATTACACTCCACAATAGAAGTCATGACTATCAATTACTAAAAATGAAGTTGATTATCATTTACTAGCAAAAGCTGAAAAAAGTGAAATTGAAAATATTAGTGTTTCCCTTATAGTAAGGGAAGTAGTATTGTTTTTTTGAAACTTCTACCTCAGTAAATGAGTTTGTCCATATGTGTGTATTGATCACAACATAAAATGTATTCATTACTGAGGATCATGATCAAAAAGCTTTGAAAGTCACTGATATAGATACATTAATACCTCCAAGCTCAAATTCTTTATCAAACTGTCTATCTGCTGTTGAAAAAGATCCAGAAACATCATGAGGTCTTATTCCAAATTTTTAAAATTCCATTTTTAAAAATCTGCTTCCCTTTTATTCTTCATCCATTAATAATTTCTTAATCCATCACTTAAAACAACTGACTCCCTAGTAAGCAAACTGAAGCATCTGAATGCAAGTCACAATGTATTTCTCTTAACATATGTGCTCACTACTTTTACTTCCCATTCATTCCCTAACTCAATGCATATTCACTTATCCTGAGCACCCACCCCCTCAACCCAAACCTGTTCTTGAAATATCTCCAATGATCTTCTAGCAATTTGTCTCTTTTCAGTCCTTATTCTAAACTATGTAACATTTAATTTTATGTGTCAACTTGACTGGGATAAGAGATGCCCAAATAGCTCGTAAACATTATTTCTGGGTGTGTCTGTGAGAGTGTCTCTGGGAGAGATTCGCATTTGCTGGAATAGACCAAGTAAAGAAGATCATTCTCACCAATATAAGCAAGTATTATTCAACCTGTTGAGGACCTGAATAGAACAAAAGGGTGGAAAAAGGACAAATTCTTCCTTGGGCTGGGACATTCATCTTCTCCTGTCCTCGGACATTGGAGTTACTGGCTCTCTGGCATTCAGAGTCAGACTGAATAACACTACAAGCTTTCCTAGTTCTCCAGCTTGCAGACAGTGTATCATGGGACTTCTCAGCCTCTATAATCACGAGTCAATTTCGTGTGTGTGTGTGTGTGTGTGTGTGTGTGTGTGTGTGAAGAAATATATTATATATATATATACTCTGGTTTTGTTTCTCTGGAGAACCCTGACTAATACAAACTCCCTGTTATTTGATTCTATTAGTCATCCCTTCTTTGTTGACATTCATTCCTTCCTGGGCACACATGGTGCTGTTATGATCAGCATCCTATCTCTTTCCTCCTCATCTTCAAAGCTGGGCTTCAAGTTTCATTTCTTCTAGAGACTTTTTGAATATTCCACATTATACTAATCTTTCCTTTCTCTGAAATATTGTAGCTCTGAAATTTTATAACATATTGTATTAGTACTTATTTATTTTCTTTTTTTATTTGTGGCAGAATTTTAAAACGTAAAAATAATGAGGTCATAAATATCTGATCACTAAGTCTCCTTAGCTGCACATTTCAAGCATCTTAGACTGAATTCTTGTTTTGTTTTGTTTTGTTTTGTTTTGTTTTGTTTTGTTTGAAGTCAGGGTCTCACTCTGTCACCCAAGCTGGAGAGCAATGGCATAATCACAGCTCATGGCAGCCTCAAACTCCTGAACTCAGGCAAACCTTCTGCCCCAGTCTTCTGTCCTGGGTAGCTAGGACTACAGGCACATGTCCTCACACTCAGGTAATTTGTTTGATTTTGTTGTTGTTGTTGTTGTTGGCTGTTTGTTTGTCTGTTTGTTTTGTAGAGACAAGATCTTGCTATATTGCCTGAGCTAGTCTTGGACTCCTGGGCTCAAGCAATCGTCTCACCTCAGCCTCCCAATGTGTTGGGATGACAGGCGTGAGCCTCTGCACCCAACCTAAACTCTTCTTGATGTTGGCCTTATTTTTAGATTCCAAGAGCATTTCCTAGAATGAAGATGTTATAGCCATTATTTAAATTTTCAAATGACGAATTTCTACTCAATCTTCAAGATTAGTTCATATATCATTTTCTCAGTGAAGCTTTTCTGACTTCACTTCCCTTAAATCATTAATTACTTCCTTCTGGATGTTACCAGCATGAACATTTCTTACAAACATGATTCACATTGCACTGTTTTTTACTTATTTAAATGTCCACCTTGCCAGCTGGACTGGGGCTAATTAATAACAAAAAGAGTCTCTTTTTCCTCCCTGTATCATAGATGTCTAGCACTCTACTAGATACAGTGATCCATGGTGAATTAGACAAACTAGTTTTAAACATCTAATAACACATTGCAAATTAGTTGCAAAGCGACAATGAAAATCTTGCCCCAAATGCCGATAATCAGTGGCTCATGTCTGTGATCCCAGCACTTTGGGAGGCAGAGGCAAGAGGATTGCCTGAGTTCAGTGGTTCGAGGCCAGCCTGAGCAACATGGTGAGACCTCACCTCTACAATATATCAAAAAATTAGCTGGGCATGGTGGCGCTACTTGTAAGGTTGAGATGGAAGGATCACCTGAGCCCAACAGGTTGAGGCTGTGGTGACAGTGAGTGTGCCACTGCACTCCAGCCTGGGTGACAGTGAGACTCAGACTAAAAAAAAATGATGTAGGTTGAATATTTAAAAAATTAAAATGGGCCTTTTGGAAAATAAGTGAAATTCACCACTGTTTCTGCAAATATAAGCTTCCTTGTGATTGTTTTGAAAAACCAAAGCATAAGGAAAAGGATGTTATACCTTAATATTTCTCTCTCTCTCTCTCTCTCTCTCTCTTTCTCTCTCTCTCTCTCTCGTGTGTATGTCTATAAATTAGCACATTTGCAATTATAGTCAATATTATATCATGTACGATTTCTTTCCTTTTCATTTTTCAGGAAAATTCTCCTTAAACTTCCCTGCCCTGTCCACATACATAAGTATATTCTATTTACCATAAATATTTGGTCCTTATATTTAGTAGACTTACCATCCATGTTGTTTTCCTGGTGTAGTAGGTTAAATAGTGCCCCCCAAAATCCATGTCTACCCGGAACCCCAGAATGTGATATTATTTGATAATAGGATCTTTGCAGATGTAATTAGGCAAAGGATCAAGAGGAGATCATACTGGATTAGAGTGGGCCCTAAATTCAATTAAAGTGTCCTTATAAAGATTTTTAAAAGGACACCCAGAGACACAGAAGAGGCAGAGATTGGAGTTATGCAACTATAAACCAAGGAATGCCAGGAGCCACCAGAAATCAAAAGAGGCAAGAAAGAATTTGTCCTTAGAGATTTCAGAGGAAGGAGGCCCTGATGACAGCTGCCCCCAAGACTGTGAGGAGAGAAATGTCTGTTGTTTTAAGCCACTAAACTTGTGATAATCTGTAAGAGTAGCTCTAGGAAGTTAACATACCTGCTATCATCATCACTAATCCATAGATAATGAGGACCTGTTTCATGTACTTGAGTCAAATAATCATCCTGCCTGCTGAAGCTTTACTTGAGTACATTTACCTGTATTTGGAAATAAAATCACTTCAGAGTCAAGTAGGAAAATCTCTGAGACCTAATAGGATATTTCATTTGACTCCCAAACAAATCTAAAGAGAAACCAAAGTCATTATGCAGATTATATCCAATATCTATAAGAAAATATCATGTCATAAACCTTAGCTAAAAATGGGGGGGAGGGATTCAATTTGTGTTTTAGCAGCAATTTTCTTTTGTAACTTGTTTTTTCAAATTATGTGTTTCCACGATTCAGACGAGTTATTAAATTTGTTATATATTTGCTCTAAAATTGTTATTTATATATTGACTTTGTTTGAACTGAATCCCTTTCACTTTTGCCACTTTAATTTTTTTTTTTTGCTTTTAAATAGTGTTAACCTTTGTTGCAAATTAGGAAACCTAGGGGAGATTTTTTAAAAGTATCCAGGCCTAATCCTCATACTTAGAGATTGTGATTTAACTATTTTAAATGAGGCCTAGGCAGCAATATCTTTTTCAAATACATTTATATTTTTTCAAACTCCCTATGACTCCCATGTGCACATAAGAATGAAAACTGTTCACAAAAACCACTAATCTGACAGATTAGCCGCAATTTGTGGCAATTTGCAGCAGATTGCATGAATTTATATGCCAACAGCTAATCTGGCAGGCTAGTAACTTGTTTTTATTAGCACCACATACTATTTATCTGCAGAATTTTATATGACTTTTCATCAATGAAAGACAAGGATTTCACACAATAAGACTTTTTTAAAACTTCATCTAAAATAAATTATTGAAAACACTACACAATTATAGTTTTAAAATTATCAAGAGCAAAGGAAACTAATGGGTCATAAACGCTTTCAATTTGTGGGTAAGATATCCTCATTCTAGAAGTTTAAGAGATCTGTCCAAATTTAAACAACTAGAAAATCACAGCATTAGACACTAAATCTGGTTTTCTGATTACCTATCTAGTATATAAAGAAGCTTATAAAGATTTTTTAAAGACCTACATTTGTCCTCATAAAAGCCAAGAAACAAAGAGGATAGAGTGTTTCACAGGCTGGTGAACAACTTTTTTCTAAACCTTAAGCTTCACTGGATTCTTATGTCTCATAGAGGTACTATTTCCTAGGTCAAAGACAGAAACATTTTTAAAAATCTCACTTAAAAAAAAAAATAATTCATTATCCAAGATTTGTATAAGAGTGCATGGGTTTTGATCCTTTTAAATTTAAATTATATTCTTCAATATGGCAAATTGGCATAGACTGCTGATTCTCTCACCCAAAACCAACTCTGGAGAAACTATAAAAGCAAGAGGGAAACACAGATTTCAGGCAATAACAGCAATTACAAAAGCCGGAGGCATCTGTGGAGAAACAGAACATTGTGTCTTGAATAGGTGAGAGAATTAGATTTCTGATTAACAGTCAAGTCAAAAAGAACTGTGAGTAACCTGAGGACTCACCACTGACAATTGGCATCTGAAGTGGAGGGCAGTCTTGTGGGACTGAGCCCTTAAGCAGTGGGGTCTGTGCTAACTCTGGATAGTTAGCGTCAGAACTGAATTAAATTGTAGGACACTCAGTTGGCATCTGCAGAGAACTGGCAAATTGCAATGTGCAAACCACATATTTGGTGTCAGATGTGTTATGAGTACAGAAATATGGTTTTTTTCCCTTTAATGACAAATATAATTTAAACAAAAAATTTGCATATCCTTATGTATATGTATACACTTATATACTTATAATACATGTGAGCATTATACATATGCCTACATATACGTAGTATGAATGCCCGTACATATAATGAAGGAAAAATGACTGGGAAAAGTCACTCTCAGATTTAGGTGGTAGACGAGTAGTTGAGAACAGAGAAGGAGCATTTGAATTTGGGATATATTTTGAAGGTAGAACTGGTGGGATTTGCTGATGGACTAGGTTTGGAGAATATGAAGAAAGGAATCAGGAATTCATTGAGATGAGGAAGAGGAAGAAAAGAAGCAGTGGGTAAAGGGTGGTGGATTGCTGGAAATAAGTGTTCAGTGTTGGACTTGTTAAATTTGAGATGCTAATTTGGCATCCAATGTGAGGCAACACACAGGCAGTTGGATATGTAAGCAAGTGTGTAGCTCATGGAGAAGGCGAAATGTAGATTAAAAATGTGAGAATCATCAACATCGAGGCAGCATTTAAAATGATGAGCTGAATTAGACTACCCAAGTAAAACATAAATAGAGAAGAAAAGTGGACTGAGGACTAAACCCAGTGTATAGATCAAGCAGAGAATGCATGCAACCAAAGGAGACTGAAGAAAAGCCAGTGAGGTCAAGAAAACCACGAGGGTGTCGTGTTTTAGAAGCCAACTACAGTAAATTTCAAGAAATGGGCAATCAGCTGAGTCAAATATTGCTGAGAATGTGAATAAGGAAGGAAATTAGCCCTTAGATTTGACCAAGAAAGTTGTCATCAATATGAGCCATGTCAATGCAGTAGTGGCAAAATCAATCTCCCGTAAGCTGGGTCAGTGTAAGACTTATCACCTCTAGGTGGATAAATCAAATTCAGTTTTTGGACCAGCGTATGTGCGGGGGTGGGGGAACTAAAATAAAACAGAATTCATTTATAAAAAGCTGTATATTTATTATTACATGTTTAAACATCAGTCACCTTCAAAGTACTCTCTGTTTGATCCAATACACCTATGGAGATGCTTTTTCCACTGCTCAAAACAGTTTTTGAACTCATCAGTTTTTATTTATTTTAGTGCTTCTGCCATTTTTTGTTTCACCTTTTCCACATCAGCAAAACATTTCCCTTTGAGAACTTCTTTCATTGGGGAAACCAAAAAATGTTGATTGGGTGAGATTGGTAAATAGGGAGGTGGGGCCTGGGAGTCATTTAAACCTAATTACTTCCCAGAGATCTCGTCTCCTAATACTGTCACATTGAGGGCTAGGACTTTAACTTGTGAATTGGAGAGGCCACAATCATCCAATCCATAACAGCATCCTAATCTTATTTCTCACAATTCCCAACATGGACAATCATATGTATCATTTATGTTCCTTCTCATTCCCTCACTTTTACTTCTAGCTTTCTAGAATCTAGTTACATTTCAAAAACATAAGTTTGGCTATATTAATTTATTTAGCAGTGTCTGTATATCAAGAATAGAGTGGCTTCAGAATGGGAGAAATATATCACATTGAAATATTAGAGATCTGTTCCTAAAAACATAACAGATTTCTAAAATGGAAATGGTGATGTGGAAGCCACCTGATCATTTGGGGACAATTCGTGCAGCAAGAACACATTCATGTTCTTCTAAGCAGGACAGCTGTAGATACTTTAGGAAGCCCTGGAGAAGATCCTGCTCAGTTAAAAATTAGAGACCTAAAACTCAGAGATACTGAATGAGAAAACACATCAGTATAGTGAAAAGAAAATTAACTCAGGATTAAATATTCTGATTTTGTGCTTATTCTGTAATTAACTAGCCATGTCACCTTAGGCAATCCCTTAAATCCTCTAAGTCTGTTTATTCAGCTATTTAAAGAAGAAATATACTGGTCTGATTAACTCAAAGGTCTTTTCTAACTCTGCATTTCTTTAACAAATAGAGGTCTGACACTCCAGCAGTTTATAAAATAATTGGAATGATTTCTAAATTTACCATAATTCATGAATGCCAAGCTATCATAACATTAGTTCATATATTTAACAAAGATAATAGATGTCTACTATATGTGAAGTACTGTGTTAGAGCAAGAGAATGGAAAGTTCCAGTTTTTGAGAAGATCATATTTGAAGGAAGTTACATACACCAAACAGTTCATAGCCATACACACCATATGAGAATTCTCAGCCAGTTACATAGTCCAAAAAGGGAGAGTAACTAACTCTTGAGGAAAGGAAGGGTACCCATGGAATCCTTTGAAGGAACTCACTTTGAGATGAGCATGGAGTCCTCTTGATTGATAAGAATTCTCTCTCCAGAGAAAAAAAGTCTCTATTCATGGCCCATCTGAGCTGACTCTATACACATAGGCACCTGGATATCTATGGGGCTTCTTAAAACATTTTTTAAAATCTCACCTCTTAAAACAAAGCAAACAAAAAGCAACATTTTTTTTTTTTAGAAAAACAAATCTTTGTTTTCTCTTTATTAATTATATGATCTGAAACCAAGCTATTCTGGAAATGAAATTAGAAAAATGTATTCAAGCCGGGCTCGGTGGCTCAGCCTGTAATCCTGTGCTTTGGGAGGCTGAGGTGAGTGGATTGCCTGAGCCCATGGGTTCAAGACCCGCCTGGGCAACTTGGTGCGACCTCATCTCTACAATAAATCAAAAAAAAAAAAATTAGCAGGGCGTGATAGCGCACACCTGTAGTTCCAGATACTGGAAGGCTGAGGCGGAAGGATAGCAGAAGCCCGGCAGGTCGAGGCTGCAGTGACCGGGAGTAGCCACTGCACTCCAGTCTGGGTGACAGAGTGAGACTCCAACTCAAAAAAAAAGAAAAAAGAAAAATGTATTCACAGAAAGGCATTGTTCATCCTAACATTTCATGCCACTTTCATAGGTTTTGTTTGCAATTGAGCAGCTCAACTGAACCATAAGTCATAAGCGTTTCACAATGATAAAACTTTTTATACTCAAAAAAGTAAAAACCATATGGAATACTCAGAATTTTATAATTCTAAAAGAACTTTGTAATTGTATCAGCTTCCAAAGTATAGATTTTTGCATCCCCAATGCTTATCATAATGCCAGATACAGTTAGATACCCCATAAATATTTGTTAAATTTACATTGAATAAGTGAATAAAGACATGAACAAAGAAACGGATGAGTATGAGAGACATTGCCTGAGGAAAGCATCAAAAGAGAGAAAGCTAACCAAAAGAGAGTTTGTTTACCTTTAAGATTTTTTAATGCAGAGATTAAAGTTGGTCACAAATGTTTTTAAGTTTCTCTCATCAGGAAGTGAAATCAATTTTCCAACCACTTGAATCAGGGTTGGGCTTGTGACTTGCTTTGACTGACAGAATGTGTCAAAATAAAGCTATGTGATTTCTAAATGTGAGGCTCAATATTTCGAATTCTATTCTGCTCCTCTTAAACTTCTGCCACCACTATATGTATAAGAAACTGAAATAATCATGCAAGAGATTACCTATTGTCCAAAGTTTAAGATGGTGCCCAGTAGACTCTCTCAATTAGACAAATGACTACCAAAAATTATAAGGGTGTTTTTCCACAGCATCTGATGCTTCATTCTCATAGAGGTCTGTCTCAAACCAATTTATGGATGTGGCTTGAATGAAAAGTAACTGAGATTATTAAAACTGAAGAAAAAGGCCTTTAATTTTCTACAGGGGTGAATACTGTATTGCACAGCCCAGTTCCTACTTATTTCTCTTTGGGGAATGTTGTTCTGGCAGACAGCTCAATGCTACTACCCCCTTTTGAGAATTTCCACAACTAAAGATAGCCACCTTGACCAAAGTCTTATATCCCTAATCTTAAGTAAGAAGAAATTATCTACCAAAATGAGAAAGAACCATAAAATAATTCTGACAATATCAAAAAACAGAGTTCTTCAATACCCCCAAAAGTTCACACCAACTCTTCAGCTACAAACCCTAACCATAATGAAATTTTTGAAATTCTAGACATAGAATTCAAAAAGCTGATGATAAAGTTGGTCAAGGAACTTCAGGAGAAAATTGAAAACCAACATACAGAAATTTTAAAAACTATTCAGGACATGGGTGAAAATTCTCCAAAATGATAGAACCCATTAAAAAATTAAATAAAAAGCAGAAATTCTAAAAATGAAAGAGCATTTGGGGAAGTACAAAATGCAGTGGAAAGTTTTAACAGTAGACTAGAACAAACAGAAGAAAGGATCTCAGAACTTGAAAACAAGGTTTTTGAATTAACCCAGTCAGACAATGAAAAGTTGATTATCTGAAAAGATAAACAAGATAGATAGACCACTAGCTAGATTAATTAAGAAATGAAGAGAGAAGACACAAATTAGTTCAATCAGAAATAAAAAAGGAGAGGTATTACAATAGATACAGTGGAAATTCAAAGGATCATCGAAGACATCATGAACACTTCTATGCAAACAAACTAGACAATCTAGAGGAAATGGATAAATTTTTAGAAACATATAACTTTCCCAACCTTGAACAGGAAGAAATAGAAACTCTGAACAGCCAAACAATGAGTGGCAAGATTGAAACAGTAATTAGAAGTCTCCCCCGAAAAAAGTCCAGGACTTGACAGAGTCACAGCTGAATTCTACCAGACCTTCACAGAAGAACTGGTACCAATTTTACTAAAACTATTGCATGAGACTGAAGCAGAGGAAATCCTCCCAAACTCATTCTATGAGGCCAGTATCCCTCTGATACCAAAGCCAGGAAAAGACACAACAAAAAAAGAAAACTACAGACCACTATCCCTTGTGAACATAGACACAAAGTTCCCAACAAAATAGCAAACCAAATTCAACAGTACATTTTTAAAAAATACACCATGCCAAATAGGTTTTATCACAGGGATTCAAGGGTGGTTCAATATATGCAAGTGCATAAACATGATCCACTACATAAGCAGAATGTTTTTAAAAATCATATGATCATTATAGTAGATGCAGAAAAAGCAATTAATAAAATTCAGCATCTTTTCATGATTAAAAATTCTCAACAAAATAGGCATAGAGGGAACATTCCTCAAAAATGATAAAAGCTATATATGACACACTCACTGCCACTGTCATCCTCCACAGAAAAAAGTTGAACACGTTTCCCCTCAGAACTGGAACAAGGCAAAGATGCCCTCTTTCATCACTCTTATTCAACATAGTACTGGAAATCCTAGACAGAGCAATCAGGCAAGGAAATAAATAAATAAATAAGGGATATTCAAATTGGAAAAGAAGAAATGATATTATCTCTGTACATCAACAATATAATCTTATACCTAGAGAACCTTAACGACTCCTCCAAAAGATGCCTGGACTCGATAAATGAATTCAGTAAAGTTTCAGGATACAAGATCAACATACACGAATCAGTAGTGCTGCTACACACCATTAGTGACTAAGCTGAGAATCAAATCAAGAACTCAATTAACCAAGGAGGTAAATGATCTCCCAAGGAGAACTGCAAAACTCTGATGAAGAAAATTACAGAGGAAACGAGCAAATGAAGAAATATCCCATGCTCATGGATTGCAAGAATCAACATTATTAAAATGACCATATTACCCCCAAAAATCTATAATAGATTCAATGTCATCCCTGTCAAACAACCAATATCATTTTCCACAAAATTAAAAAACAATTCTAAAATTAATATGGAACCAAAAAAAAAAAAAGGGCCAGAAAAGCCAAAGCAATCCTAAGCAAAAAGAACAAAGCTGGAGGTGTCATATCATCTGACTTCTAATTACCACGAGGCTGTAGTAATCAAAACAGCATGGTACTGGTACAAGAGCAGACAAATGGACCAATGGAACAGAATAAAGAATCCAGAAATAAGCTCAAATACCTACGACCGACTGATATTTGACAAAGCAGACGAAAACATACACTGGGAAAAAGACAGCCTATTCAACAAATGGTGCTTGGAAAATTGGATAGCTACATGCAGAAAAATGAAACTTGACCTCTGTCTCTCCCCACATACAGGAGTGGGGTCAGGGAGTAAAGGTATGTGAATGAACATAAATAAATGGTCATGAAATGTGAAAATCTATTTTTCATATGTCAATCAATGCCCAAAAGAAAGCAAGCACCACAGATGAGCTATTAAACAGTCAGGTAAACAAAATGATTCAATAAGGTGATATCAAACATTTTCTGTCATCAGCTATCCCAATGCTGGTGCAATACGCACCTGAACAGAGTACCTTTGGTGTCCAGGATGGATGGCATCCATGAGTGCAAGTAGCATAAGGCTATCTAGCTACTACCACTGCTGAATGTCCAACTCACCAACGAAAATGACCAATGCCAAGTCTTCTATGTAGCACCATCTCTTGAAGATTCCAACCAGCCATATGGTGGCAAGTTGAATGCGTTGGACCACTTTTACTCAGAAGTGGGCAGTAATTCACTCTGATGATACTAAAAGCAAATTCTAGGTGTTGATTTTTCCTTTCTGCTTTAGGTAGCATGGCCTGTACCTCTCTCAGAGGGTTGACTGTGTGATCCACCAGCATGTGATCACATATAATATTGCATGAGACTAAAGGACACACTTTACAGCAAAGAAGGTGTGAATATAGGTATATGGCCATGAGTTCCACTGGTCAAATTACATATTACAGCATCCTGAAGCCACTGGCTTGGTAAAGCAATGGGAAAGCTATTACAGGCAGAGCTGAATCATGTTTGAATGTGATTCTTTTTAAATAAGGGGTTCCATCCTCCAGGACACAGTGTACACTTCAAGTCATCAATGTTTATATGGTGCCAGGTCCCCAGTAGAATATTTTGGAATATTTTTGTCTAGGGATCAAGGGATTCCTGCTTCCCACTCTTCCCAGACACTCATCTGAGGATCATGTAGTTCCCATACCTACAATTCTAGGCTCTAATGGGAGATTGCTTACAGTAAGATTTACAACGGAAGTCCCATTGAACCATAAGATATGACCATTTTAAAGAACGAGCAGGAAACAAGGCATCATGTTGGCAAGGATAATTATCCCTGATCAACAGGGGGAGGTAAGACTGCTCTTACACAACAGGGACACGAGTAATATGTTTGACACAAGGTGATACACTTCAGTATGTTGTGGTAATCCTTTGTTCAATTTTGATGGTAAATAGATAAGTGCGATGACTGGCCCAAGAAGGGCATGATGAACAGGGGTTCAAACCGCTCAGGGCTGAAGGTCTCGGCCATGCTTTCAACTAAGTCAACGAAAGTCAGACCAAAGGTTCTAGGTGATGGTAAAGGCAATATAAAATGAATAACAAAAGAGGTAGAGGATGAGAATCAACTGAAATATCCATTGTAGTAATAGGAGTTGTAGTTCTTTCCAATAAGCTTTCTCTTCTAAGCTTTACTCACCAGAATTCAGTAGAGCTATTTCCAAAATTCTTAGGAAAAAGTAGGTCCAAAAAGCATGAGGAGTTGACTGTGGTAGATTCTGTGATTCACAGCCCAGATTCTCCTTAAGGAATGAAGAATTTATTATTCTAGACTCTGGGAGTGCTACTGATGGATAATCCTCAGCTGTCAATCCCCTTCTTGGATTACTTCATCTGAAGGGAACCTTTCATCCAAAATCATACTTTTTCCTAGGGTGGTCATGATTGATCAATGTTTAAAGGCCTAGTCCTCTTGCTGAAACTTGGAACAGTTTTGAGAAGTCCACCTTTAGAATACTCTATAGGAATAATGGAGTCTTCTACTGAAACTGTATCACGGTTCAATTTCTTCCTCTACCCAATCCTACACTCTTCACTTCCCTTCAGCAAACATTGGTCCCAAGAGCACTCTCTAATAAACATCCTACATGATAATCTCCATCAAGGAGTGAATTTCCTATGGAAACCAATCTAGCAGTAAACAGAAGTCAGCCTCAGAAAGCTATGAGCTGCAAACACAAAAGTCATGTTTTATAGACAATATTCCATTTCAACCCAAACTGGATTTACTACAATGTAATTCTAGTACTAATCATCCAGAGTTAGTGCAGACTCCACAAGTTATGGGCTCAGTCCTCCTCATGATTGCCCTTACTTCAGATGCCATGAAGTCCTCAGGCCATGCACACCCTTGACCCACTGACTATAAATTTGGGGGTTTCTACAATTCCTTCAGGCGCAATCACTTGCTAGAATAACTCACACAATTCAGGAAAGCACTATAGTTACAACTATAGTTTCTTGATAAAGAATACAACTCAAAAATAGCCAAATGGAGATACACATGGGACAAAGACTCGAATGGTTCTAAACACAGAACTTCAATGCCCTCTTCCTATGGAATCAGAGTGTGTCACCTTCCAGGCATAACAGCGTGTCATCAACGAGGACGTTCCAGTGAGCTTCAGTATCCAAAGTTTTTATATAGGTTTTCATTACATAGACTTGATTAATTGAGTCATTGGCCATGTAATTAGACTTAACCTACAGTCTACCTCCTCTCCATGGAGGTCAGGCTGCCTCAAAGTCCCAACCCTCTAATCAAGTAGTCCTATCCTGAATCTATCTAGGAGCCATATAAACCACTTCATTAGCATAAATTCAGATATTATCTAAAGGGTTCATGAATAAAAAAGAAACAACTATCATTTGGGAAATTTCAAGGATTTAGATTCCCCTTCCCGAGCACCAGGGAAAAAGGCCAAAGTCTTTACTATCTAACAGACAAAGATGAACCTCTTAGAGCATAGCAAGAGCCCAAGGGAGTAGAGCTAAAAAGTATGAAAAGGAAACCATTCCCATGGACAAAACTAAACTCTAATAAATGAATATTCCCTCCCTGCCAGAGTAGAGAACCACATGTTCACAGTTGGATGTCACAATTTCTATGTACAGTAATAATGGCAACTTGTAATTTAAAGTTCTATGCAACAAGAGAAATTGCTTCAAGGAGACTCATCTTTATCCAGGCTTGATGGCGATCATAAGTTCATACATCAAGCTTGATACCAAAATTGAATAAACTGTTTGTGGTGTTGGAAAATGATGAGCATATTTTACATGCGGGAGGAATAGATAATACAGTTGACCCTTGGACAACACAGGAGTTGGGTGTCCCAAACCCCCACACGGTCAAAACTCCATGTATTACTTTTGACTTCCCCAAAACTTAACTGCTAGTAGTCTACTGTTGAGTGGAAGCCTTACCAATAATGCAAACAGTCAATTAACACATAACTTGCGTAATATAATCTATTCTTACAAGAAAGTAAGCTAGATAAAAGAAAATAATATTCAGAACATCCTACAAAAAAGAAAATACATTTACTATTCATTAAGTGGAAGTGGATCATTGTAAAGGTCTTCATCCTCATTGTCTTCACATTGAGTAGACTGAGGAGGAGGAGGAAGATGAAAGGTCGGTCTTATTGTTTCAGGGGTAACAGAAGTGTAAGAAAATCTACACATAAGTGGACCCATGCAGTTCAAACCCATGTTGTTCATGGGTCAATCGAGATTGTGCCTAGAGTGGACTATGGTATATTAAGGATAGCTATAAATTCATCTCAGCCCCTCTCATCAAGAGAAGGAGTCTATTTCTCATCCCCTTGAATCTGAACTGGCCTCTGACTTTCTTTGACCCACAGAATCTAGTGAAAAAGAAGGAAACCTTCACTAAAAGAGTGGCCAATTTCCCTATTTCCCACCTGCTAAGCAAGGAACATAGGTTAATCAGAATTATCAGATTCTCCCAAATTATTCACATTATCTCCTCCAATGAAAAGGGTAGGGAGAGGACTAGAAGCTTCCTTGCCAACCTGTCTCCATAGGGAAGGGGTCAGCAAACATGGCCTTTGGTTCAAGTCTGCCCAGCCTTCTGTTTTTGTAAAGTTGCCCTGGAATACAGCCCTGCCCATTCCTGTACTTATTGTCTATGTTTGCTTTTACGCCCTAATGGCAGAGTCGAGGTAGTTGAGACAAAGACCATATGGCTCACAAAACAGAAAATATTTACTATCGCGCTCTTTACTAAAAACACTTGCCAATTCCTGCCCTAGAGATATTGCCTTGGCAAGACTTTGTGACCATCTCACAGTAAAAACTATTCTCTATAATGTGATCCTTTTCCACATAATCACATATATTTTACATAAAATATTCTGAAACAAATGTTTCATGAAATAATACTTACCTCTTATTATACAGTATGTGATGCACTCTGATATTTTTTTCTTTCACATTATATTATCTTTTAAAGCTGACCACAACTCACTAAATTGATTAAACAACCCACTAATGATTTGCAATATGCACCTTCTCTGAGGCAGGCATATCGGGGAAATGGTGTTTTCCTGAGCTACAATACATAAGAAACACTGGAAAATGGCACAATTGTTGTTAGTTATGAGCTTTTTATTAAAACATAGTATTGCAATAAGAGAAAATATATATATTTAGGTTTTCCTGTGCTTAATATGTATTGATCCAACTAATATTTCAACAGTTTATTTATATAATACCTATATTCCAAGTATTTGCTAGGTTCTGTGGGTATAAAGGTGAAGAAAACATATGAAACTTTGACTTTGGTGAGGAAAGCAAATTTGAAACAAATACAAAACCACGTCAAGTACTAACTGTGGTATGAAAGAAAAGTACTAAGTTCCATAAGTTTATGATGTGAGAAGTGGATAGAAACCTACCTAGTTTTGGAAGAGAAGAGGCTTTGCTGGAGAAGTGACACTGGAGGTGATAAATTTAAGAATAAGAAGTGAACTAGGCAAACAGGGTTGCAGAGAGGGATGGTAGGACCCAAAAGAAGGGGCTTACCAAGTCACTTTTAATAATTGTAGCAGTGCCGGGCTCGGTGGCTCAGCCTGTAATCCCGCACCTTTGGGAGGCTGAGGTGAGTGGATTGCCTGAGCCCGCGGGTTCGAGACCCGCCTGGGCAACTTGGCGAGACCTCATCTCTACAATAAATCAAAAAATCAACCGGGTGTGGTAGCACATGCCTGTAATTCCGGCTACCTGGAAGACTGAGGCGGAAGGATCGCCGGAGCCCAGCAGGTCGAGGCTGCGGTGGCCGGAAGCGGCCACTGCACTCCAGTCTGGGCGACAGAGTGAGACTCCAACTCAAAAAAAAAAAATTGTAACAGCAAACGTTATACAATCTCTTCCAGATTCTCCTAAGCACTTACATAAATTTATTCATAATTCAGATAGAAAAAAGCAGTTATGTCCCTAAGCACTACTATACCAAACTGCTTAGGTGGGTAAAGTGAGATATCTTTGGTATAGTTGCAAGGCAGCCTCACAGAATGGGAAATACATGGGCTTCAGAGTCGGCTATATTTGTATTTAAGTCTCTATCTATCTGTGATGTTTTCTGAGTTCCAATTGCTTTACTGTAAATTAAATATCTTACACCTGGCATGGTGGCTCACCTCTGTAATCCCAGCACTTTGGGAGGCCAGGGCGAGAGGATTGCCTGAGCCCACAGATTCGAGACCACCCTGGACAACTTGGCGAGACCTCATCTCTATAATAAATCAAAAAATTAGCCAGGTGTAGTGGCACGCACCTGTAGTTCCAGCTACTTAGAAGGCTAAGGTGGAAGGATCGCCTGAGCCCAGCAGGTCGAGGCTACAATGGCTGGGAGCATTCCATTGCCCTCCAGCTTGGGGGACAGAGTGAGACTCCTACTCAAAAAAAAAAAAATGTAAATATCTTGGAAAGATTAAATCAGATATACTGTACTACTGCCTGACATACATTAAACATACAAATGTTAATTTTTTTATTTCTAAATCTTCCCCACCCTCTAGACTCTGAGCTCCTTGAAAGCATGAGACTCAGTCTAAGTTCATTATTCATTCGACTTGCAAACTTGGGGGAAAGTGGTATACACTGAAGTAAAAAGCCACAAAACGCATCCCTACAAAACACTGAAGGAAAATTACTTTCTACCTATAATGCTATACTCAATCCCTCTATTATATAAAGATGAGGGTAGAAAAGATATCTTGTGACATGTAACGTCTCAACAATTTACCTCCAGGCCAGGCATGGTGGCTCATGTCTGTAATCCCAGCACAGTGGTAGACCGAGGTGAGATGATTGCTTGAGTCCAGGAGTTTGAGACCAGTCGAGGCAACATAGAGAGACCTCATCTCTACAAACAAACAAACAAACAAACAAACAAATTATACAGGTGTGGTGGCATGGCCTGTAGACTCAGCTACTCAGGAGGCTGAGGCAGAAGGATTGCCTAGACACTGTAAATCCCACCTAGGGACCAACACGGGCTCTGAGAGGGCTGTCTTCATTAAAACTGACAGGCTATCAATGTGTTGACTATGTTGAGAAGAATTTCAGAGTTCAATGGGAAATTTAGGGGGTAAATTAATAAAACAAATATAGAAAACAAAGCACATTTTTTAAATGAAGCAATTATTAACTCCTTGAAAACCCAAAATGTTCACAAAAGGGAATATAAGCATAGCTTAGCTATGAACAATATTTACATATTTATGAACCATATATACAACTACTTTTCACTGAACCAAAAGTTATCATGTAGGTGTTTGGGAAGCATAGAGGAAGAGGTCACGTGTATGGAAAGGTAGACATGGTAGAGGGGGACCAAGAGAGTTATATCCTCGTCCTCTGTAGTAGGAAGTCACCAGAATTACAGCCTCAAATTTCAAAATTAAGAAAGAATAGAATATAGAAATGTGGTAGCAATAACATAAGAAACAAGCTAACGAGTTGAAAATGATGGGGAGAGGGTTGGAAGCAGAGAGGATGTGGGAGAGAACGGCTGTTTATGTTGTAAGCCTTGTAGTAATGTGTGTGATAAATTAAGAACTTAATTTTAAAGTGATACTTGAATCACATGTTTGCATAGCCCCTGAAACACCTCTGAGGATGTCCAGAAAAAAAGTCTGTCAAAACTACTTAAAGCTCTCTGAAATCTCTTAGAATATGAGACGAGGTACTGGATCACTCATAATAGATAACAACACTTAAATGATTTTATATGAATGTTTTATTTGGGGTCACTTGGATTATACTTATACTAACACTATGAGGTATCATTATCTCACTTTACAGATGAGAAAACCAAGTTAAATAATTCACTCAAAAACACACTGCCAATACAAAGAAATTGTGTATGTGGTTTCTATTCCCACCTAGCATAAAAGAAGATATTCAGTTTCTCTTGACTATCAAAAACACAATACTGGGAGTCAAACAATGCTTTCAAATGTCTCATGTAAATTTATTTCCCTGATATTTAGTGAAATTTTCTTTTTGTGAAATTGAAAAAGTTACTCATTAAACCATCTCTTAATAGCATATTTCTACTTTGCCATTCATTCCACGAGCATATTTTTCTTTATAACTATTCTACAGTTTATTGTCAATCATAAGATTTATTACAGATTCACAATACGTGAAAAGTTATCATCAGCAAAAGCATGCATGAGCTGTAAAACTCTACAAAATTATAAAAAATTATTTATGGGAAGTGGCAGACAACAAATGATAATTGCATCCTGATGATCTGTCTGAATACAACACGTCCTGAGGTCAGATTCTATTTTTGATATGCAAGTCACTTAAGTGTGAAATTATGGAGAATGCCTTTAGTATGTTAGCACTCACAAATTTACTTGGGGAAATGGAAATGTCCTTAATATTGTGAGCAATCTATGATGAAGAATTTGGCCGAGAGTTAAGACTTTGTTCAGCATGTAATAATTCCAAATAAATCAAACATTAATTTTAACCTTCTGGCAATCTTTAACTTAAAAATAATTCTTAGAAGCTTGACTTAAAAACTATTTTTTAATAGGTCACCTAACTAAAAAGCCATGATTCAAAAAAGTTAGTGTAACTATTTTTAAAGAATCAACTCCTTATTCCTTACACTCCATGTTGTATAGAAGATTGGAATGATAGGAACAAAAAACAAAAAAGCAATTACAAATAAAAAGAATGGCTGAGCATGGTAGCTCACACCTGTAATCCCAGCTCTTTGAGAAGCTGAGGTGGGAGGATTGCTTGAACCCAGGATTTCGTGAGCACCCTAGGCAACATAGCGAGACCCCATCTCTCCCCAAAAAATTTAATTTAGCATGGTGACATGCGTCTGTACTCTCAGTTACTCAAGAGGCTAAGACCAGGGGGTTGCCTGAGCCCAGGAGATCGCAAGGCTGTGGTGAGGTGCGATCTTGCCACAGCACTCCAGCCTGGGTGACAGAGTGAGACCCTGACAGGAAGGAAGGAAGGAAGGAAGGAAGGAAGGAAGGAAGGAAGGAAGGAAGGAAGGA
>NW_007252741.1:72539-105333 GCF_000164805.1 Carlito syrichta
GGAGGAGGGAGGGAGGGAGGGAGGGAGGGAAGGAGGGGAGAGAAAGAGAGAGAAGGAAGGAAGGAAAGAAAAGAAAAAATGAAGGGAATGATTTCCTGGTCAGTAGGCCTCCAGGTTTCTAGGCAACCCTTTTCTCTGCCTCTGTTTGGATCCTGGTTTTGTTTTCCCATTACTGGTACCTCAGAATTCTAAACTCTGTATTCCATGACCCATTCCTCAAGTTCCCTCAAGAGATTTTATCAGATAGAGTATTTGTTAGCAAGCGATTTTTTTATTGGACTAAAAAAGAAGATGCGTTAGAGCTTATGGAACTGAAGAAAAATCTGAACAGGAAGCAAAACTCAACCAGCTCAAAACACCATTGTCATCAAATGACTCAGTTTCTGGTCCTGTGAGTCTACACAAAGTTCAAAGAGGGATGACTGGATGGTCTATTAGTCACCATCCATGTATTGCTCCAGTAATAGTAATATCAGAATAAAATCTACCTATTGCAGAGAACCACAAAATGTATATGAGGGCGAAGGAGAGTGGGAATAGCTCCAACAAAAGAAAGATTGCTGCTCAAAGCAAAGAAAAGTTAAAGATACAGTTTTGCGCCATGTAATGATGTTTTGGTCAATGATGAACCACTTATACAAATGGTGGTCCCATATGATTATACTGAGCTAAGAGATTTCTATAGTGTAGTATTTACTATACCATACTTTGGTTATTTTAGAGTATACTCCTACTTCCAAGAAAAAATGTTAACTTTAAAACAGCCTCAAGTAGGTATTTCAAAAAGGCATTTCAGAAGAAGGCATGACAGCTCCATGCATGTTATTGCCCCTGAAGACCTTCTATTAACACAAGTGAAAGTGAAAGACTGATATTGATAATCTTCCTGTAGAGGCCTAGGCTAATGTATGTGCTGTCTTAGTCTTTAACAAAAAGGTTTTAAAAGTTAAAAAAAAAAAAGAATTTTAAAAATAGAAAAAAGCTTATAGAAGAAGGATATTAAGAAAATATGTTTGTACAGCTGTATAATGTTTGTGTGTTAAGCTAAATGTTATTGCAAAGGAGTTAAAAGCTTAAACATTTTAAAGTTTACAAAGTAAAAATGTTGCTGTAAGCTAAGGTTCATTTATTATTGAATAAAGAACAATTTTTTAAAGCAAATGTATTGTAGCCTAAGTGGACAGTGTTTATAAAGTCTCCAGTAGTGTGCACGAATGTCCTAGGCCTTCACACTCATTTACCATTTATTTGCTGACTCACCCAAAACAACTTACAGTCCTGCAAGTTCCATTCATGGAAAGTCTCCATACAAGTAGACCATTTTTTATCTTTTTAAATTTTGTTTTTTTAATTTTAAAGATGTGGGGTACAATTAGGGTTAGGTATATAAATGTTTATTATGGCATGTGCCCTTGTTGATGAGGTATGCCCCTCCCTCTCCTGGCAGTTTCCCACTACTGCCAATCTCTTTCTTATAGTATTATAATAACTATTCAAGGTCTTTTATACTGTGTTTTTACTATACCTTTTCTGTGTTCAGATAAATTTAGTTTGCACAAATGCTTACCATTGTGTTACAATTACCTACAGTACAGACACATGCTGTACTGGTTTGTAGCCTAGTAGTAGTAGGCTGCACCATGTGGCCTAGGTGTGTAACAGGCTATACTATCCAAGTTTATATAAGTACACTCTATACGAGTATGTTCACACAACAATGAAATTGCTTGATGATGCATTTCTCAGAATGTATTTCCATTGTGAAGTGATATGTGACGCAATCTTCATAGAGAAAGCAGGAAGATCAAGCACAAACTTGACCAACGTAATACTCAATCAGAAAACCCATATGGGCCAGGCATGGTGGCTCACACCTGTATCCCAGCACTTTGGGAGGCCAAGACAGGAGAAGCCCTTGAAATCAGGAGTTCAACACCAGTCTGGTTGAGATAGTGAGACCTCATCTCTACAAAAAGTAAAATAAAATAAAATGTTAATAACCCATCTGCATCTCTACCCTCGCATTAGCCCTTCTTTTGTAAACTAGGTGTCCTCTCTCTCCTGTTCAGGCGAACACCTCCCAAGTCCCTTAGATCTTGTAATTGCAAATCTTTTTATGTCTCTCCAGTATCTACCAAAACCTCTCTCCAAGGGACACCTTATCTCATCATATATAAACATCCCATCATTTCTCTCATGCTAAAAATCATTTCTTCCACCCTGGTATCCCTTTGGCAAACCCTTTCTTCTCTCCCTAATAGCCAGGCTCCTAGGAAGAGAAGCTTACAGCACACTTGACTTCCTCCTCTCCCACAGAAGTCTACTAGCTTGCACAATCCCGCTGAAACTGCACCCTCCAAGACATAAGCACCCCACCCCCTTCCCCATTGCTATGTCTAACACATACATTAGGCCTCTGCTTTTGTGAGCAAGCATACCATAGTCGTGTAAGAACATGAACTTTGCAGCCACTCTCAGAGTTTACAATCCCAGCTCTGCCACTTACCTTAGGTAAATTATTTCATCTCTCTGTTTTCTCACCCATAAAGCATGGTGAATAAAAATACTTACATCACAGATTTGTCTTGAAGAGTGAATACATATAAAGTATCTAAAGCATTGCCTGAGACATGTTAAGTATCGTATAGATGTTAGCCATCTATCATTGTATCGCATCTTTCTCTCACATTTAATATTGTTAGTAATGTTCCCTTGAAATCCTCAATTCCCTTGTCTTCTGTGATATTATTCTCCTAAAGTTCTTATACTTTTCTATCATCTCTTCAGCTTTCTTCCTTTTACTGATGTGCCTCAAAGTTCTTCTGGGTTCCCATCTCTTTTCACTTAACACACTGTCCTAGGAAATTTTATCTACTTCCATAGCCCCAATTGCCTGGGCTCAGGCGATGCTTCCACATCAGCCTTCCAAGTAGCTGGGACTACGGGGGCATGCCACCATACCTAACTCATTCTTTTTTTATTTTTCATAGAAACAAGGCCTGACTATGTTGCCCAGGCTGGTCTCAAATTCCTGAACTCAAGCAATTCTCTTGCGTTAGCCTCCCAGAGTGCTGGGATTACAGGCGTGAGTCACTGCACCCCGCCCTCTTTCTCTCTTTCCTTCTTTCTCCCACCTGTCACTCATCCAACAAATATTCATTAGGTTATTCCATGTTAGGCATCACGCCAACCGCTCTGGCCCAGACTCCCTCCAGAGCTGCAGACCCACATAATCTGACTTCTCTATTCATCTGCCTCAAAGGTACCTCGAATTCAAGATATCCAGAACTAAATCTATCCATCCCTCATCTTCCAAACATCTCGCTCACTGTGTATTCCCTGACCCAGACTCAAGCATGATGATTCACCAGGGCGTCCAATCCAGAATCCTGGGAGTCATCCTTGAGCTCCGAATTGTCAACAAATTGAGAACTTTGGGTGCCAAAAAGGATATAGTATGAAAAGAGGATTTAGTTGATACTTTATTATTTTAACATAAGAATTCAACTATAAAAGGCTTGGGTAACATTAAGTCATATTAGTAAATAATTATAATTTGATATACTATGGAAAACTTGAGTCATCCTTGAGTCATCGTTCTCATCTTGGCTTCTAATCAGGAGCTAAATTCAACTTCCTAAATACTTCTGCCTGTTGTGTGGTGGTTGAATGCCCAGACTCCAGAGCCAAATCTCAGCTATACTACTTGCTGACGACGTGACGTTACACACAAGTTATTTAACCTCTCAAGCCTTAGGTAAGTCATCGTAGTTAGTCCCCGCCATTTTGCTAACACAAACCGGGATGGAAACTTCCCACCTGAGCACCAGCCGCGGAGTGCGTTCTGCCATATGTAACACCTAGTCTAACCCACAAGGCTTCCTCCCAGCTTACTTAACCACAAACCTTAGTTACCCTCTAGCAACGCCAATCGCAGAAATTTCCCCCCAAGCCCCTATAACTTCCCTAGCCTGTAAGGCTTCAGTTTTCTCAGTTCCCTCCACAGGTTCTCCACCTTGGAATCAACCTGTGTTGCTATTGAGCTGCCCGTCTTCCATCTCCCTTCTCCTATCTGCTCACCTTCTTGACCTAACAGACCTCATTTTTCTTCCGTGTAAAATAAGAATGAAACCTACTTCATAGCACATGGCGAGTAGTAAGTGGAACAACCTATGTACAGTACATAACACTGTGCCTAACACAAAAAAAATGTATTAAATACAAGTAATTTCATCAACATCTTCCCTACTGGCGTTTATATTAATTGAAGCCTCTGTCCTTTCTTGGCTACCAATTTGACAGATGTCCTTGTATCCAATCTTGACCCTTATCAGCCCATTTATCATACTACTGCCCAAAAATCTTATCTCAAAAACATTAGTATAAAATAGTAATGCAACAAACTACGAAGTGACCAGTTTACAGACTCTTAATTAATCACACATGGAAGAAAAATGTGTCTCCAACTTTCAGACACAAGTCTTATTTCCTAACTATTGGAAGACTTCCCTCACAGCAAATGCTATTCACATTCATTAAGCTTGACCTATCCAAAGTATGTGGTTAGGGTCACTGATTACAAGACCCTAGTTCCTGACTCTGTTTATCAGACATGACATAAAGAAGATTAACCTTATACCTATCTTCAACACTGAAGGAAGTCCAATAAGAAGAAGCATTGGGTATTACTGAATTTTTGATAGGCATATTTAAAATTCCAAATTGTCAACAAATTGAGAACTTTGGGTGCCAAAAAGGATATAGTATGAAAAGAGGATTTAGTTGATACTTTATTATTTTAACATAAGAATTCAACTATAAAAGGCTCAGGTAACATTAAGTCATATTAGTAAATAATTATAATTTGATATACTATGGAAAACTTGTTAAAAAGCAAAAGTACATCACTAAATCTTATGTTCCTATTCTAAAGTGGGAGAAGCCTTGTAGCAAGAGTTAAGAGAATTCTTCTTAACCTAGGAGTCTGGGACAAGCTAATTTTATTTTTATCTATAAATACTGATCTATTAGATGTTAGCCCACCTCTTATTGTCTACTGCCATTAACCTTTTATCTTCTTTTGATTGAAATTTAATCAACCTTCTCCTCTCCAAATCACTCAAACTGGAAAAATACTCCCCAAGAAAAGAGTGGCTTAGTTTGGTCAAACGAAATAACTAATCTGAAATGCGCAAGGATCTGGGAAAATTTTTATCAACCATTTAGTCATGTTCTGAAAAATATAAAGAATTGCATGAAGCAGCATTTTTTCTATTATTTATTTAAATACTTTTTTTGTCAACCACACACAAAAATTGATATTGTTCACCCCTTATAAAACAAACAAGGCAATGTTACTTTATTGGCTATCAACCCAAAATAGCGGGAGGAAATAGTAGAACATCTTATTTTTCATAGTTGAATCATCTCTGCATTGAAATGATTCTGAAAAATACCAAATCTTACAGAATAACTAATGTCTTCGTTGCTGGTATCTTTGTAAATAATTTCATCTGTCATAGAATCTCATCTTAGACTATGATATTAAAAAGTTACAGAAAATAGAGATTGAAGAGATTGAAAGATCAAGATTAGCTTCTTCACAGATGAAACCACAAAATCAATGAAGCAGTATTAGTTATACAGAAATAGAAGGAAATGTACACTTTTACCATTTTACAAAAAAAAAAAAAAAGATGTCAAAGGCGGATTTTTCCTTATCATCATACAGTAAATTCTGGTCACAAATTTATGGCATTGTGTGCATATATTTGGAAGGTTGAGAATGAAACTTGTTCAGACACTTTTGTAAATGGCTAAAGACTAGCGATAATTCTAAAAAGAATGGTAATTTTCAAAATTCTGCTTCCTTTTAAAAAAATCTTATTTCAGTGGACTGGATAAAAAATGTGGTGTATATACATAACAGAATATTACACATCATAAAGAGGGACAAAATTATGGGTTTCACAGCAACTTGTATGGATTTAGAGTCTATAATACTCAGTGATCTATCACAGAAACAAGGATCTGAGTACCACATGTATTCACTCATAAGCAGATCCTGAACATTTACCATAATACTATAAGAAAGGGATTGGCAGTAGTGGGACACTGCCAGAGAGGGAGGAGGGACACATAACATCAGTAAGGGTATCCAATCTCAAACCATGCAAAGTGGGGACCAAAGGAATGCCCAAACTTTACCTGTGTGACCCTGAATTGTACTCCACATCTTTAAAATTTTTTAAAAATTTTAAACATTTCAAAAAAATTGTTAGTAAATAACGCTTTGGAGTCACTCAAAAGTATTTGGAGCCCAAATCTATACAATATATTAACTCAAATGAATAATTATATTTATATTATTGACAATGGTGTTTTCATTTTTGTTTTTGAGTCAGTCGGGGACTCATTCTGTTGCCCGGGTTGGAGTGCAGTGACATGCTCATGGTTTACCACAGCCTTGACCTCTGGGCTCAGATTATCCTTCCACCTCAGTCTCCTGACTAACTGGGACACCACACCTGGCTAGACAATGGGGATTGTTATGATCTTTGAA
The DNA here is from genome assembly GCF_000164805.1 of Carlito syrichta. Lineage (NCBI taxonomy): Eukaryota > Metazoa > Chordata > Mammalia > Primates > Tarsiidae > Carlito > Carlito syrichta. Next base: position 79,102 of record NW_007252741.1, read on the forward strand.
AGGAGACAAGCAGATTTACGATCAGTGAGGTTAATTAACACTCCTGTCACCCTAAATTTGAATTGTAAATAAAAGTATGATCTCATGATAGATGTTATTTTTTTTAAATCTACTGAGAGAGAAAGAATGAGAGAGAGAGGGAGAGAGAGGGAGGGAGAGAGGGAGGGAGAGAGGAGAGGGGGGGGAGAGAGAGAGAGAGAGAGAGAGAGAGAGAGAAATGAAAAAGCAAGAAAGCTCCGACTTTGAAATGGCCCAGAAACATCCAAACAAGGCAAATTTAGTAGCACTCAGAATGTGGTCGCTAAATACTGCTTTTGCACAAAAAGAAATGATAACTTATAATGTGGACAAGTAACTACTTCCAGAGGTGAGGCAAGAAATATTCAAGCGGACCTTATAGCGTCTTATAGCATACCAGAGGTCCAAGAAGGCAATATAGACTGCTAGGGTTATGTCAAGAGGATTCAAGAATCAACCTGCATAAGCTTTTCCTGTCCAAATATGGGACAATTTGAGCATCAATATGATTAATATTAGACTATGTGTTCATCCTTTAATTCATAATAATATTCTTAAAAGTTTATTTATTTTCTGTGAAAGACAACTTCTTTAGTCTTAAAGAAATACACAGATAAAAAGTGTGAATATGTTTGTTTACTGTGGCAACCAAACTTTTAGCAAGATATAAAAAAACACAGTATTTAAGTCAAAATATATTTTAGCAATAAATACACTTGCTAATAAATTTAACTTTTAGCCTAATAACAGTATTTTCCATAAATGGCAGTAGCAGAAAAAAATAGCACAATGTGATGAAAGAAATTTAAATGAATTCACTCCTGTTGCTTCTCTAGAAATGTATGAAATCAACAGCCCTCAACAAGGCCAACTAAGAACTGCTGGTTACATTTTCTGAAAGAGTGTCTGAATTTTTTTAAGCCCTTCAGTTTTGGTCTATAGCTGCTACATTCTTTAGACAATTTTTTGGTAATAATAAACACTTCATCTTCCTGAGAAAAGAAACTTTGCAAGCTGCAATAGGGTACCTTTAACTTGATGTCCTGAGTACCTTTCCAGAATATGCTGAATGACTGCGGATACATTCAACTGAGTATTTTCAATATCAGCCTCTGATTCAGTCCTATTCTCAAACCAAAGATGCCTGTTGTGGCAATATGTTACTGTTATGTTTTGACAGATGGTTATGGTAACATATTACTCCATTTATTTAAACATAGGCATCTAACTCTCCTTTTGTGTCATTCACCGGCACTCATTTCTTAGCACAAACTTTGCTTTTCTTCACATTCTGTGCAATATATGCTTGAGATCAGACATCCAATTTTCAACACTATCATTATTGTCCCTACCATTTGCAATATCCTAGAAGAGCAGTAAAAATTACAATGGCTTTGAAATAAGACAGATCTTGGTTAGAATCACAAAATCACTTGCTAGATATACTACCTTGGGGAAATTACTTACCCTGAGTCTGTTCCATTGTCTCTAAAGTCTAAGGAATGATATCTAACTTGCAAGTTTGTTATAAAGATTACATGTGGTACATATAAAAAATGCCCCTCCCCACCAAATGATGGATACTAAGATTTATATTGAAACAATAACTTTTCATTTTCCCTTTGATCTCTACCTTTCTACACAGTAAGGTTGTGCTTTGTATTACTGTTTTAATAATCCCAACAAGTCCTCCGTGAGTTATTTAATCTCACGCTCTATTCACTCTCCACAGCTATTGCTGATACATTTCTCACCAATGTCTTGCTTTCATTCCATTTCTGGTGACCCTATGAAAACCGCTGTCAACATCTGAATGTTCATGTAGAAGAAACTTGGAACAACAATTTAGGGAGGAGACATTCGGAAAATTGTCATAAAGCTGAATTTGCACAGTAACAGCACTGTTTTTAGTACCAGTGTAAATAGAAGAACTTTTGTGTTGATGCTATGCAAATGCCCTGTTTTTATTTTTATTTATTTATTATTATTATTGTCATTGTTATTATTATTTGAGTTGGAATCTTAATCTGTCACCCAGGCTGGAGTGCAGTGGCACACTCACCGTCACCCCAGCGTCGACCTGCTGGGCTCAGGTGATCCTTCCAAGTAGTGGGTACTACAGGCACATGCTACCACACCCGGCTATTTTTTTATTTATTGTAGATACAAAGTCTCACCAAGTTGCCCGAGCTGGGCTGGTCTCCTACCCATGGGCTCAAGCAATCCACTTGCCTCAGCCTCCCAAAGTGCTAGGATGTCAGGCTGAGCCACTGAACCCAGTCAATGCCCTGTTTTTACATGTATTGTATGTTCTGGGAGTAGCTCTTCAAGAGGCTGGTGGAGACATAAAGTACTTTAAAATCCCCCTTCTCCCATCACCTCCAGCCATCTTTTAGACCATTGATCATTATGCTCCATGAGTCTTTTCAAGGCTGCATTCCTAGATTACATTTGTATCTATACCTATCCTCTTCTTTCCTCACAACCTTTTTCCTTCTCCATAATGTCTACCCCAAGAGGAATTAAAAGTTATAAACAAAATTCCCCACTACCTAATTTTGACCAAAAGTTCAGTTGTCTTGAATCAAGAGAGCCACATATGCTGGTTAGTGCTGGAGCCAGACTGCCTGTGTTCAGGCAATTGTATGACTTGGGCAAGTTCCTTTTATCCCATTTGTGCCTCTGCTCCTTCATCTGTAATAATGAGGATAATGGTAGTAATCTACTCCACAGGATTGTTGTGAGAATTAGATGAATTAATAACTGGCACAAAGTAAATGACATATAAAAGTTAGCTATTATTATTATTACTAAAGTTAAATTGGTATTTTATATATAAATATATAGCATTCAGATAGACTACCTATCTATAAGCAATTGCTTCATTATCAGGTCCTCTAGATATCTGGTAATTAAGTCCTACTCAGGAGTACCCCAAAACCATTTTTATTACCTTTTTTTTTTTGGAGTTGGGGTCTCACTTTGTTGCCCAGCCTGGAGTGCAGTAGCACAATCACAACTCACTGCTGCCTTGACCTCTAGGGCTCAGGCAATCTTTCCACCTCAGCTTCCTGGGTAGCTGGGACTTCAGATGCATACCACTATACCCAGGTAATTTTTTTATTTTTATTTTTGTAGAGACAAAGTCTTGCTATATTGCCTAGGCTTATCCCCAATTCCTAGTCTAAAGCAATCCTCCTTCCTTGGTCTCCCAAAGTGCTGGGATTACAGGTGTGAGCTACCATGCCTGGTCCATTTTTATTTCATTTGATCTGCAGCAAAGTGCTATTTTTTTTTTCATTCATTCTGCAAATATTTACCAAGCACTTACTGTGTGCCAAACATTATGCTAGGAATTGAGAATAAAATAGTGAATAAAAACAGATATTACCCCTCCCCTTATGGTGTAGTGAGAGAGAGCACTACCAATCCAATAATCATAAAGCAAATGGAAAACATTAACTAAAAAAAAAAAAAAAAAAAACTACAAGGTGAGGTATGTGATGGTATAAGAAGGCCAACTTACCAAAAATCAATTTGCAGGAAGCCAATTTGCCAAAAGTCAATTTTCCAAATGACTGATTCACTGAATTCCCTAACAGACAGTTCACTGAAAGCTAGTGTGACAAAAGCCAATTTCTAGAAAATCAATTTGATGAAAAGAGGTGTGCCAAATCATCGTTTCACCAAATGAGCAATTCACTGAATTATTGAGGATTTTTTGAAGTCTTCATTTCACAGAAGTTTTGATGCATCCTTTCACAGCAGCTCTTTAACCCCTAATTTGACTGTGTGTCTGGGCAGCATGTCAATTTTCAGTTTTCGCATTGCAAATGCCAACCCCTTTTCTAATGCCCAATGGTCTAATACTGCAGTGTAAGCAAATGGTGGACTTCTCCTTAAACACAGCTTACTGTCTTCAGACTTCGGCTTCTGTCTATCTCTTCCACTGCCAGAAAGACAGCTACAGAGAACCATCCTAGACTAGGGTTATGAACTGATCTTTCTGCAAATTGTCCACTGCCAAGTTTGTTTTCAGCAGATTGGTCATTTATAGAATTGACTGTCGCTTAACCATTTCTCAGTGAAATTACCTAGAGCCAATGTGTTGAGAGCCTATAACTGGGAAATGTAGCCTTGTCAGGCAGGTGAGGGAAGGCTTCACTGAAAAAAAAAATAGCTGAACTGAAGAAGGATGAATAAATAATCAGCCAAGAGGGAAAAGAAGGAATGTCTAAGCCAAGGAAACAGCCTATGCAAAGGCCATTTGGAAAGAGGAAGCGCTGAAATTACAAGAGTTGTAAAAAGGCCAGTGTGGCTGGAGTTCAGAAAACAGAGGGAGCATAGAGTGAATTAAGACTAGAAACAGTTAGGAGCTAGACCACGCTGTGCCTTCTAGAAGACAATAAAGGTTTTTTTTCCTTTTTTATTTTTATTTTTTTGGGTGCGTGTGTGAGTAATTTTTTTTTTTTTTTTTTTTGGTCAAGGTCTCACTCTGTTGCCCAGACTGGAGTTCAGTGGCATGATTACAGTTCACTCCTGAGCTCAGGCAATCCTCCTGCCTCAGCTTCCTGCCGTAACTGGGGTTACAGGCACTCGCCACCATGCCTGGTTAATGTTTTACAACTTTTTGTGGAGGAGGAGTCTGCTATGTTGCCCAGGCAAGTCTCAAACTCCTAGGCTTAAGCAAGCCTCCCTCTTTGGCCTCCCAAAGTGCTATAATTACAGGTGTCAGCCACCATGCCTGACCCAAGAATGGAAATTCTTGATAGATTTTAAGTAAGACAATGACATGATCAGAGCTGCATTTTGGAAAGATCATTTTATAAACGGTGTGGAGTCAAATTAAGCTACTTTCCCACGTGTAAATTTATTATTTCAATAGTTCTGGAGAGAGAATATAGTACTTGGATGAGTGGGGGGGGGGAAGTGAAGCAAAATAAATCATTATTCAGGAGGTAGAAATGACAGGATTTGACCTCACGTTGCCCTCTTATTCCCTCCGCTGGTCTTCTGTCTCGGCCATGCCCTGCTCTGAAGAGAACCATGCCATTTCCCCCAGCAAGCGGCCCGATGCAGTTCCACTTCTCCCGGCTCTCCCGAGCACACCTCGGCCCCTACTCAGGGGTCCGCGTGGGCCGCGGGCTATGACCTGTACAGTGCCTATGATTATACAATACGACTTATGGAGAAAGCTCTTGTGAAAATGGACATTCAGATAGCTCTTCCTTCTGGGTGTTATGGAAGAGTAGCTCCACGTTCTGGCTTGGCTGCAAAACACTTTATAGATGTAGGAGCTGGTGTCATAGATGAAGATTATAGAGGAAATGTTGGTGTTGTGCTGTTTAATTTTGGCAAAGAAGAGTTTGAAGTCAAAAAAGTGACCAAATTGTGCAGCTCATTTGTGAACGGATTTTTTATCCAGAAATAGAAGAAGTTCAAGTTTTAGATGACACTAAAAGGGGCCCAGGAGGTTTTGGTTCCACTGGAAAGAATTAAAATTTATGCCAAGCATAGAAAATGAGAAATTGTACCTTTTTCTTAAAAATAAAGTGTTTTGGTGTTTTGTAAACTTAATAGTTTTACCTTCTAAAAATATTTAATTTGTTATCATTAAGGAAAGAGTATCTCTGTTGGGATCACATTGAAACTTTCTTGTGTTTTTATTCAGTTGATGGCTACATGTAAATCTACTTTGTGGTGACCTAATGCAAACAGTGTCTTTTTAAAATCAAATGTCCATCAATTACAGACAAAAAAGAAGCCTATATTATTTAATTCAATAAATGATACTCCTTCAGCAATAAAAAAAGAAAAAAAGAAATGATGGGATTTGTTAGGGGTGGTATTGGATATGGGGGTGAAGAAACTCATGACTAACTCCTAGGTTTCTGATTTGCATAACTATATGGTGGTCCTATTCCTAAGAAGGGACCATAAGAAAACGAGGTCTGTATAATATTCTTTCTCAATGTATTGCGATAGATACATATATTTTATGTATCTATTGAAATTTCTTCTTTCAAGTTTTAGGTTACTGTAATATTAAATGTGAGTTTGGTTGAAATGTTTTATGCAATTCAGTGCCTCATCTATGTGGATATGCAATAACTTGTAATTTTTTAAAACCTAGGCTCCATCATTTACTAGCTACTTGACTTTATATAACTAACTTAACCTCCCGGTGCCCCAATTTATTCAACCTTAAATTGGGAACTTTACATGCCTGGGAAGGAAGTAGTTCCTGCAACCCATCCTCTCTCTTCATTAGAGGGAGGCCTCCAGGAAAGAAAGAAACATGGCCTAGTTAAATCTCCTTGTAGACAACCTAATGACAAACATCCTGGCAAACACGTTGACACTGGTGAGACATTTCAAATCTATGGAATGACTTCGGCAGGATGTACCTAGTCTGTATTGACTGGCTATGATAAGCACATCCTGAATCTAGGAAATTATGTGTCGTGGCCCTGAAGAGTGTCATGTAAACTAGTAACTGAGTACACAATGGAAAAGTATCATTACCGAAAAAGTTTCCTTTTTTGTGTAAATGATGTCACCACACACATTACTTACCTAAAGACTTCACCCGATAATCTGTGCCAGAGTGAATCCTGATTCGGCAAGAAAGGACATGAGTGGCAGTGATGGTGCCCTGGGATTCTCCCTGCTAAGCCTGAACCTTGTAATTTCTTGCAATAAATACTAGTAAAGCTTGATGCAGGGTAAAATACTTAATTTTTGTGTGTCTGATCTAAGAATACAAAATTATTTGTGTTAAGATCACTGGCTCTGATTGTTTGAGGATTAAATGAGTTAATGACTTAGAAAATGCTTAAAACACTACCAAGATGACCAGGCATGGAGGCTCACTCCTATAATCCCAGCATTTTGGGAGGCAGAGGCAGGAGGTTTGCTTGGGCCCAGGAATTCAAGACCAGCATAGGCAACATAGAAAGACCTCATCTCTACAAAAAAAAAATCAAAAAATTCGCCAGGCATGGCGGTGCACACTTGTAATCCAATTACTTGGGAGGCTGAGGAGGAAGGATTGCCTAAGCCCAGGAGGACAAGCCTGCAGTGAGCCATGATCATTCCCTTACACTCCAGCCTGGACAACAGAGTGAGACTCCAACTCAAAAAACAAAAAAAAATTAAAAGTAATGCCAAGTTCATGGTAAGTACTCGTTAAGTATTGCTATTATTGATATATTGTTATAATCCCAAGGAACAATAAGAGCTATCATTTATAGGGTGAATATTATGTGACAGGCATTTACGCTAAGTGCTTCCATGGATTATCTCAATTAATCATCCAAAAAGTCCTATGTTCTTTGTTTATCACTATTTTACATATGAGAAGTTTGAAGCCTAGAGATTATTTAATTTTCTCAAGATCATATAGCTAGTACATTTTTGCACTGAATGTTAAGCCCAAATGATCTAATTCCCCAGTGGCGCTCTCGAGAGTTCCTAATTCCAAGTAACACTGCCTCGCTATACTATCCATTGGAGTGGCCATCAGGTGCTAGTCAAGTAGAATGAAAGTATAATTTATTCACTAGCACCAAAATAGCCTTGAGATGTTATGCAGTTTCTAAATATATGTTAGTTCCACCCAGGGAGTTACTAATGTTAGGAGAAATTAAAAATAAGAAAAACAATTTCTCTATTATTTTTACTCAGTTTCTCAGAATGTTATGAGCCTTTGGTAATCCACTGAGCATAACCTCCCATGCTGCCCCCAAAAGGGATCCAAACTGTTCAATTCTGAAAGAGCAAAATAAAACTGAAGTTTCAGGAAAATTATCAAGAATCTTGGTGAATTTCTTTTTCTCTCTGTGTTCACAGGTTACTCAAGTCATTTCAACTCCTTGAACAATAAGGACAAACAAATTTAAAAAATAGATGCAAGTCAACTCTGTGAACTTTGCTGATAGCACTAATTAGATCAACATATAGGACTAAAATATTATTTTGAAAGACAAAAGAGTGTTGATTTGATTTGAAATTATACTTAGAAATGGTATAGGCATGCCACATATTATATTTATTACATAAATGATAATTATAAACTATAGGTACTCAATTTAGTGTTGTACCATTGAATTCATTATGGCTATTCATTTTTTTAAAATGTAGATCCTATTTCCCTGAATGCTTGCAACCTACATAATACTTAGAATAAAATGACTAAACAACAATATCCCTGAAGTGATGCAAGTGCATGGAAGATGACCTATTAATGTTACCCAGAAAGCATTAGGGTGGCCATGTTTCTGCCCTATTACAATTCTAGTTTTAGTCTAGATAGCAACTTTTCATGCCAAAGGGAGTAGATCATAGCCTCTTCCATTGCAGAAAACAGAGCATGACAAAGAAAGCAAGGTGCACAGTACCCATACTAGAAAAACATTACCTTTAAAGTAAGTTCTTAGGGCTGCACATGGGCAGAGATAATGAAATTTCTGGAAACAGCAATCTCCATCCCATGGTAGATTTGTAAGGAATAAGAGTCTTCCAAAGGAAGACTAGGAGGTCTTGGAAGAGAAACAATCTAGATTGGACGACAGCAGAGATGAATGCTTGTTAAGGAGGAAATGGAAATTGACATCACTATCCCACTTGTTTATATTTAATTTTATAGGACTATACATAAGTCAACTGTACATGAAAATGCGTACTTCTTGTGTTTAAAAATCCTAATGTGAAAAATCTCTTTCCCTAAGTATTATTAGAAAGAGATTCCAGAACTGAAAGGACCCATCAGAAGAGGCCATCTGCCATTGGCCCTTAGCATCCTGCAGATCTTTACAGAGTGTGCCAAGATGTAAAGCCCTGACCACTCCTTGCACAGACCATTTCTCAAGGTTGAGTTTGTGGCAAGCAACTCTGAGTGATAAAGTAATGTCATACAAAGAACAATCTTGCTTATTCCTTGCCATAAAATCAGTGGAATCCCAAGCTCAGTGTCATTGTCTTATAACACAACAAACTGCACGCGCAGGTTTCCAGCTGGGCCCTCTAGGTCACCCCCATGGGACAGGGAGGCAGGTGGAGCCAGTACAAACAAACTTACGCACCTGCTTTTTTCTTTTTTCTTTCTTTTTTTTTTGAGTCGGAGTCTCACTCGGTCGCCCAGACTGGAGTGCAGTGGCCGCACCCGGTTACCACACCCTCGACCTGCTGGGCTCCGGCGATCCTTCCGCCTCATCCTTCCAAGTAGCTGGAATTACAGGCACGCTCTACCATGCCTGGCTGATTTTTTGATTTATTGTAGAGATGAGGTCTCGCTGCCCAGGCGGGTCTCGAACCCACGGGCTCAGGCAATTCACTCACCTCAGCCTCCCAAAGGTGCGGGATTACAGGCTGAGCCACCGAGCCCGGCTACACCTGCTTCTTTCCTCTCAGTCCGGAAAACACATGTCTTCCATCAGCATGGATGAAACAGTTGATGAAACAGTAATAGGCTAACTTATTAGCTTGCAAGCATGGTAAAATGAAATCACAGAACCAACAAGCCCTGCTTGACTCTGTAATAAAGAGCTCAGTGCCCAGAACAGACAGCGTGAGGTAAACAACACGTCTCACATAATGTGCTTTTTAACATTTAATAATTTTATTGATTTGTTCCCACAAAAATGCTTCCAACAACAATATAAATTGCATTAAAAATCTCACCAAGGCTCACTAGGGCATGACTCCTAAGCTATCAGAGGCAAGTGAACATTCTTTTTTGTGCAATTTAGACAGTGTAAGGTACTGGCCACTTTATAAAGTGTTAGTAAAATACTGTGAGATCCTAAAGGACAAATAGATGAGATGATAACAGGACTGAGGAGAGAAACATGTCTGTCTGTTGGGGGAAAGCCAGGACAGGAGAGAGAGATTGATGATACAAGGAGATGGTTAATGAAGCAACGTATCACAGAAGGTAGGAAGGGCTGGAAGGCCCAAGCATCAGAATTAGAGAAAGGAAGAAATGATAATACAAAAACTTTTTTTTTCCTATTGGAGAGGAGAGAAATTAAGAGAGTTGATGAGATAGCTCTCAGTCTTTTCAATGCAGTATGAATGAAGAGCATTACCGAGAAATAGAAGAGGGTGTGCAATACTTAGGTGCTGAAGGAACATGAAATACTCGGAGATAAATATAAAACTTGCTTAACAGCAAGGAGGGCTGTTTCAGCATGGATGAATTAATGTTACCATCCACAGTAACATTATGAAAGTTGGTACATGAATTAACAGTATAACTGCTTAGTCTGTGTTCAAGACTTATCCTTAATATTTGAGCAGTCAGGAAACTGGAATAGGAGAATTGAATTATTGGGTTGGCCCAGCATTTGAATGTAACTATAAAAACTTAACTGTAATGTCTATAGCCTGTAATTACTGATTGGTTGAAATTCTGTTCCCAATGTAAGAAGGTCTAATGTTATAGTAATCTACAGGAAGTTAAAGATACTGTGGTTATATGTCATTGGTAAGAATCAAAAAACCTTGGAGCAGAACAAATTATTTAAATAACTAAAATTTGCATTAGCTGTAAGCTAAACTAATTTACCTTTGTGATCTATCATTTCCAGATAATTTGACCAGTACCATAAAAATAAAATATAATTATATAAAATATAATGAGATACATTAAGATAGAGGAATTTTTTGTTAGCCAAATAAAGTAGCACTGAATTTTTCCTATAAATGCCACTTAAAAAGGACAGGCTCTCTTTAGTTTTGGACAATATACTTGTGGATTACATTTGAAATTTCTATCTCAAGCTTTTTTTTTTGGAGTTGGAGTCTCACTCTGTTACCCAGACTGGAGTGCAGTGGCATGCTCTCAGTCACCACAGCCTCGACCTGCTGGACTCCGGCGATCCTTCCACCTCAGCCTTCCAAGTAGCTGGAACTATAGGCACACTACCACGCCTGGCTAATTTTTTTGATTTTTTTTTATTGTAGAGATGAGGTCTCACCAAGTTGCCCAGGTAGGTTTCGAACCCGTGGGCTCAGGCAATCCACTCACCTCAGCCTCCCAAAGTGCTGGGATTACAGGCTGAGCCACCAAGCCCGGCTATCTCAAGCTTTTTAAGAAAGCTTTATTATCTTTTTATCTCAAACAAACCAATAAACAACCAAAAAACCAATGTCTAGCTTTCCCACCAATTTTACCTCTCTACTTTCATGGGCCCCTTTATAATCTAGAAACCCTGTGGCCAAGTGTGGTGGTTCATGCCTGTAATACCAGCACTTTGGGAGGCTGAGGTGGGGATTGATTGATCCCAGGAGTACAAGAGCTGCCTAGGCCACATGGCAAGACCTCATCTCTACCAAAAATAAAAAATAAAAAAGTTAGCCGGGCCTAGTGGCACATGACTGTAGTCCCAGCTACTTGGGAGGCTGAGGCAGAAAGATCACCTGAGTCCAGGAGGTCGAGGCTGTAGTGAGCCAACCTGGGTGACAGACCAAGACACCACTTCAAAAAACAAGCAAACAAACAAACACCTCTATGATTAGCACTTATAATTTCATTATTCAGTTAAGAATAATAAGTATCTTTAATCATCTAAGATGTAGACATGGATAGTTGAAAGCATAAACTCCATTCTCCTCATTCCCTGATGATCCTCCTCATAATTACAAATAACCCAAACCACAATCTTTACATTTTTACATAAGATGAGGGAAAAAAAGAAAAGAATGGAGGGAGGGACCTGGTTTGAAGTGTCCAAGGATATTGTTCAACAAAAAACATTGCTGGTTTTTTCAGCCCAACCCTCAACTGATAAAAGAGAAAGCAGTACATATTAAGTGCCCATTATGCAACAGACACATTATCTTCGCTAGATTTTTTCATCCAAGAGCATCTCTGGGAATAAGGTAGCATTGTCATCATCTTGCAAATGAGTAAGCTGCCTGTAACTTGCCCAAGGCCACAAATAGGGAGCAGAGTCAATTCAGTTGGTCTGTTTGGAAAATCGGGACTATTTCTTCTAATCTGCAGCTGAAAGTGAAAAAGTATACAACACATAAAAAAACCAGAAAGATAATTTGGCCTCCTGTGTTCCCAATTCTCTGGTTCTTTGTTTGCCACCACCATAGCCTACATTTCAGAGCTAAAAGGAATACTCTAGAAATACAATCTGAACCACTTTTCACATGAGAGAGCTTTATAGCCGAAGCTGACTCAAGGAATCATTTTCCCAAGACACAAATATTTCCCTCTACATTGCAGTCTATAACAGACTATCACATCTTATTTCATCTGAGAAATAAATCTCCTCGGTTATGCATCTTTGAGAAGAAATATGTACAAAGCATCAGAAATAGCAAAACATTATTTAAAATATTTAATAACCTGCAGCTTGGCAATGTTCACATCAACTTAAGAAGACTCTTCAACAGATTTATATGTATATAAAATAAAGAATACTAAAATAAAAAAATTAGCCAGGCACGGTGGCATGTGCCTAGAGTCCCAGCTATTTGGGTGGTTAAGGCAGAAGGCTCACCTGAGCCCAGGAGGTCAAGGCTGTGGTGATCCAGCCTGGGCGACAGAGCAAGACACCAGCTCAAAACACAAATTTAAAGAAAGCCCTCTGTGATTAGCACTTTTAATTTCATTATTCATTTGAGAGCATAGCTTTAATATTTTAAGATGCAGACATGGAAAGTTGAGTGAGTATATTAACTCTACATCTTAGATATTTTACAGAATAATTGGTCTATCTTGTGAAGTTAGATAAGGCTTCCTTTGAAGATAAGATATTGAAGCTGAGACCTGAAAGAATGAGTGAGTGAGACTAGAGGAAGGGAACCGTGAAAAGAAAGATCTACAGTAATTTTCAAAGAAAGAAATAAAGATGCATATAACTAGTACAGCAATTGAGAGCTTATCGAAATAGCTAAAGAGGTCCATTGCAACCAGAAGTCATTCCTTTATTTCTAAGACATTCCAAAAACCAATAGGACAATTTCTCAAAAAAATTTTAAGAACGAAAATTCAATGTAAAAAAAATTTTAAGAATGAAAATGCATTGGACTCTGTGCCCTGTGTGTTTTATTTATTCTTACAACAAAGCTATGATAAATTAACTATTTACAGACCATAGTTTTATTCTGTATATAGTCTGAGCTGAAGTTATGTCCTGCACATCAATAGTCACAGCAGAGACTGAAGAAAAAACCTAAATATTTAATAACTAAAGCTCCCAGTCTTGTCTTCCATTTAAATCTTTAAAATCTTTGCATAAACATTGTACTATTCTCCATCCCAACCTTCTCTTCCTGTTTTAGCAAACATGAGTTTTCAGACTATGCAAAACATTCCAACTACATGATAAGTAAAACTGCAACCATGCCATAGTGATCTCTTTTCTTGTTCACTACCACATTTTCACTTCCACCATCCTGTGGATATACACTCCTTTTCCAGTCAGCCAATGCCTTTGTTGTTCACCTCTTAACATTCAGCAGTAGACATGACAGTTCCGAGTTCCCACTATAAACAAGTGAAGAAGAGACACACAAGCCTGGTCTCACAAGTAGAAAATAAGTGGGTTGACCAAAACAAGAATTGGACAAAAATTAATATTTCCACCCACTGTTTTTTCCTGTATCACACATTGGTAATTTTAGGGAGCACAGAGAAAACCCTTATAGTTTCTGTGTGCCTATAAACATTTATGCCATCTTTTTTTAGGTTTGGAGGCACTTCACTCTACTACTATTTCTTTATTTTGAAATTGACCAGTTAGTTATGATGCTCTTGTCTTTTAAAATCAAATATCAAGTTTCAAATTTTGTTTGAATGTAACACTAGGTATAATGTATGTAAATCAAAAAGATACTACTGCTATTCAAATTCCTGTCAGGCAAGAGGGTAGGAAGTTTTTGCCTAGCTTTTGAGATCTTCTTATGATAATGGAGATCTTTGAGAGTAGCAATAATTACTGAATGATGTCAACTGAAGGTAATGAATAATAATACTTCATTATCTTCAAGGTCTTGATAATGTCATATACCACCCTGTGCCTTTTACAAAGAGGACATTTTGCCCACAGGCATTTCACTCATGACTAAGTCTAAGCTTGTCCTTGAGTCTGCATTAAGGTTGCATGTTTGTTTCATTATAGCTTCAGTTATGAACTTAAAGATTTCATCAAAGACTTTCATCAAGATAAATCTCATTATGACCTTCATGCCTGTTGGTTTTAGTTGCCACAAAAACCCAAAGTCAATTCTTACCCTTGGGACTCTAACTCCCATAAAGCTCCGAATATCCGCTTTTGTGATTCCATTTCTTATCCCTTCTCAACTCCTGAAATCTTTTCACCATATGCTCTGAGATTCAGTCAACAAAATCTCCTCTGAACATTCACTTAATTTCTTACATATAATTTTACCAATCCTTTATATAGCTGTTTCCTCTGTAGCTCACTCAAAGGGTAGATATTCATTCTCCCAAACTCTGCTACTTCTGAGCCTTGGAGATTGAGAAAATGACATCCTTGCTTCTTGCTGCTCCTACCAGACTATTCTATCTCCCTACTCCATAGAAATATCCATTGAAATTGTATTACATCAAATTATAGCACTAACTACCTTTTCCTGTCGCAGTCCTCAAACAATCCCCATGTCAGTCTTCCTTCATCTTATCTCTTCAAGATTTTAACTCCTGACTCACTGATTCTACCCCAAATTCTATTCCTGTCATAATTCTCATAGACTTCAATGCCCGCATGCTTATCTTTCTAATGTGTTGTCACTCAACGCCTTTAATAATTTTGCTCTCTGCACTATTACAGTCACTTATTCTCATGGTCATAATTCATTCCTTGGGATTCCCAATAACTCTAGTCCCTCTGCCATCTCAATTTGAAACATTCGATTTTCTGACCACCATCTCTTAGCTTTCCAGTTTACTCCCTCTAGTTGGAATCTGGAAAATTCCAACAACCCTTTGACCCCACCAGAACCTACAATTCATTGATCCTAACATATTTTTATTGTCTCTTCATCCCTTATAGCCTCACTTCTATTTTTGTCCAGCTTGAAGTCCATGCTCCACCGTAATCATTCCCTCACATACACCCCACTCTCCTGCCCTTGTACTTGATTAAACACAACCCTATTTCTGTCCAGTTCTCTGTCTATTCCATATTTACAACTGTACATATGAACATGCTTGGAGGGAAACAGAATAAACAAATTGGCTGATTTCATTAATATTCATTATCTCTAACTTCAAATAGGTCTTTAATGCTGGCTAGGAATCATACTGTATTTCCATTCTCCTAAACAACTATCACATAGCTTTGCCTCTCTCCCAAAATCTTCAAAATCTCCTCTCTCCTAAAATCTTCCTCTGTCAGTCTCATTCTTAATTGGTAATCTTGCTTTATATTCTATTGAGGAAATAGAAGCATTAGAGAATGTCTGCAAACTCTCACTACCACATTCATTCACCTACCTGCAACTACCATGTCTCCTATCACTATGAGTGAACTCGTTCATGTTCCTAGCAAAGGAAAACTCCTTCATTTGCATACTAGCTCCTTTCTCACTTGCACAAGGGCATAGTCTGAGCAATTCTTCTTTCTCTATCTAATATCAATAATTATTCCTTCTTTTCTAGATTGTTTTATTCATTAGTCAATAAACATGCGTTTTCTCTAATCTTAAAACAAAACTTTTGGCTAAGTGCAGTGGCTCACATCCGTAATCTCACCACTTTGAAAAGCCAAGGCAGGAAGATTGCTTGGGCACAAGAGATCAAGACAAGCCTGGGCAACATAGCGAGACTTCATCTCCACAAAAAAAAATTTTTTAATATAAAAAATTAGCCAGGCATGATGGTGTGTAACTGTAGTTCCAGTTATTTGGGAGGCTGAGGTGAAAGGATTAGGAGGTCGAGGTTGTGGTAAGCCATGATCATGCCACTGCACTCCAGTCTGGATGACAGAGACTCCAACACAAAACAAAATTATTACTTGAACCTATTTCACTCTATAGTCATTTTTCACCTTCCATTCGGCAAACCTCCTTGAAATAGTTATTTACATTCACTGTCACCATTTTCTTTTCCACTTTGTTTTGAACCTACTATTAGGTTTTAGCACTCATGCCTCCATTCAACTGCTCACCTTTATGTTGTTAAGCCCAGTGATCAATTCTCAGTCCTCATCTTATTAGACAATGTAGCAGTACATGACATAGCTAATTGTCTTCCTTACATGGCTTCCAGGATACTACGTCCTCCTACCTAATTGGTAACTTCTTCAAAGCTTCACTTGTTGCTTTCTCCTTGATGTGGTCTGAATGTATACATCCCCCCAAAATGTATTGTTAAGTCCTAATTCCAATGAGGTAGTATTAAGAGGTGGGGGCTTTGAGAAGTGACTAAGTCATGAGGGCAGAACCCTCATGAATGGAATTAGTGCTTCTATAAATGAGGCTCAGTGAAACCCAGCCCCTTCCACCATGTGAGGATATCACAACAAGGCACTAGCTTTGAAGCATAGAGCTGTCATCAGAAATTGAATCTGCTGATGCCTTAATCTTGGACTTCCCACACTTCAGAATTGTGAGAAATAGATTTCTGTTGTTTATAAATTACCCATACTAAGGTATTTTGTTTAGCAGCCCAGATAAACAAAGACACTCCTCATCTCTTAAATATCTTAATGTTGGAGTTTCTAACTTAGAGCTAATTCTTTTCTCCTAATTTCATTAACTCTTCTAGTGATCCCAACCACACGCCATGTTTGGATAACTTTTGAATTTTATCTCTAGCCTTAACCTTTTCCCTTGAGACTCATATATTAAACTAATTAACATCTTCACTTGGTAGTCTAATAGACATCTCAAACTTAATATGAGCAAAATGAAGTTCATCTCTCCTAAACCCATTTTGTTTTGATTTGCTTGTTTTTTTTAAAAAAGTAGTCTTCACCATCTCAATTAATGACAACTTCATTGTCCAAAATTATCAGGTGAAAAGGCTTGGAGTCATTCTTGACTTTTCTTTCACACTCCACATTCACTCTAACAAATCTTGCAAGTGCTACCTCTAAAATGTATTCAGAATCTTAACACTTCTCACCCACCCCCACTGTTAACAGCCCTGATCCTGGCCACATCTATCTTCTAGATTATTACAATAGCTATTTAACTGATCTCTCTGCTTCCCCTGTAACCCTCCTAATCCCTTTAAATCTTTTCTCAAAACGAGATCTAGCATATTTTTTGTGGGGTTTTTTTTTTTTAACTTTTTATACCTGTCATCTGTCTTCAGGAATTATCAATACATGGGCAATCCTTTTTCAACAAAGCCTACAACCCTACTCTCCCACATCATTCTGAAGCAAATCCATAACATTTTATCTGTAAGTATTTCAGTATGTATTTCTAAAAGACAAGGATTATTTTAAAACATAACCACAATACCATTATTATACGTTTAAAAAATGCCTTTATATTTATCAAATATTTAGTAATGATTCAAGTTTTCTCACCTGTTTTATATTATTTTGTGTGGCTTTTAATTGGAATCAAAATAAGGTCTATACATTGTAATTGGTTAATACATTTCTTAAATCCCTTTTTGTCCGTACTATGGAGCCCCTCTCTCTCTCTCTCTCTCTCTCTCTCTCTCTTTCTCTCTCATAATTTTTATTATGAAGAAAGTAGTTTGCTTACCTTGTAGTTTGCCACAATTTGGATTTTGCTGATAGAATGTCTGATATGATTCTCTGTCCCTTTTATTTTCTGTAAATTAGTCAGTTGATATAAAAGCTTGATCAGATTAAGAGTGCCATGTATTCCTTTATTTGTTTTCTTGACTACTAAATGGATTGGATGTGTACTTCCTTCAGGACGTACATAAAGTATGGAGGTCTCTTTTTTGTGATTTGTAACAATTGATGGTCATTGCTTGGATCCACTAATTCATTGAAGGTTCTAAAGTGATGATATACTATAATTCCTTCCTCATTAGCCAAAATAATTCCTTAACATTTCAACTTCTACTCATCTCTTTACTCAAAGATAAACATTCTTATAGAAAAAGCAGAATAGGCCCTGAGATTGGAGACGTGGGCATGCAGGATCATCTGCCATTTTCGGGGCTCTCTTGAAAGGGGGCAGCAGAGAACAGCTGCCCTTCACCACCTAGCACCCAGCCCACACCACCACCTGCAGCAGCAGACTGGGCACAAGCAGGAGGAACCGTGGAGAAGGCAAGTCATGGAAATCTGGAATAAAGTTTCAACGCTGGTGATGAGACACCGCCGACAGTTGCATTGCCCTGACTAGCTCTGCCCAGCCTCCGTCTTGGTAACCAGAGGCTATCTTCTCAACAGACTCAGAGAGACAGACACCCCTCTACCATGCTGGAACAGGCACAGACATGTCAGACCTGAGTGGGAGACTTGACAGCAGCAGCAGCAAGTAGGGTGAGTCCAGATTTGATCCATCCTCCTCCAACAGTAGTAGTCCATGGGACATCTGACCCATGCTGAGAGCAACCCTATTAGCCTGAGCTGAGAGCAGAGGGGAGGCGCTGGGACCACAGCTGCTTCCTAAAGCAGAGGTCTGAAAGGAACCTGGAGTTACAGAAATGACCACAGAGTGAGGGTTTTGTTTTTTGTTTTCTTCTTGTTTTTTTAGTTTTTTTCTCTTCTCTTTCTGTTTTTGTTTACATTTGTGTAGTTGCTTTGTTTCTGTTATTTTCATGATTTTTTTTAGATTTTTTGTTTATGTATGGGTATTTTTGAGGGAGAGTACACCAACAGGGGGGTTTTGTTTGTTTGTATGACTGCATGTTTATCTTTTTTGTTTTTTCTGTTTATCTCTCTGTTTATTCATTAGTTGGTATGACTGTCTGTTTTCCCTCTTCTTCTTCTTCCTTCTCTCCACCTCCCTTTCATCTTTCTCTTTCTTTTTTCCATTATTTTCCCTTTTCTTACCTCATTTTGCTTTCAGGGGGAAAACAGACACCTCAACTGCAAGGACAGATTGTAAGGAAGTGGGACGTGGGTTCCAGGGGTACACACACCTGTCAGCAGATACTGGAATCTGCAGATAGCTTCTGAATCACAGCTCTCCCCTTAATTAAATCTCAAAACTGAAAAAAGCACAAGCCCCCACCCACAGTCCAGCTTCAGAACTGAACAAAACCAGAGGAGCTACATAAGAAAGAATAAGACATTGAGAAAACAGAAATAAAAGCTATTCCTCCTATCACTGAACAACAGAATTAAAGAATAGGTAAAAAGGGGGAGAGGAAAACCTACACAAATGAAGAAAAACCAAAGGAAGAATATGAGTCTAACACAGACACTGGAAGAATACAGACTTCAGAACTCAAACAATGAAGAGCTCCCAGAATGATTGGTCTCAAACCACAAACCCAGATATCAAGATATTAAGAGAGAATAAATGGAAATGAGGAGAGAAAGAGGAAAGAATAAAGGAATTGACAACTGGGATAATAGCAATAAAAAATACAGTGACTGAAATAAACAACAAACTGATAAGCATGGAAAACAGAATTATTCTAGCAGAAGAAAGAATTTCAGAGCTTGAGGACCAAAATATGGAACTAACTCAAACTATTAAAAACATAGAAAAGAGGCTTAAAAAGACAGAAGAAAACCTCCAAGAGATGAGCGATTATTTCAAGAGGCTAAACCTAAGATTAATTGGAATTCCTGAGGCAGATAGAGAGACATAGACTACCCTACAACAAGCATTCCATGAAATCATCCAAGAAAACTTCCCTCATCTCATCAGTGATGTGATCATTCAAACAAAGAGATTCAGAGAACCCCTGCAAGACAACAAATGAGAAGACCAACTCCTGGACATATAGTAACCCAACTACACAAAGTAGATGTAAAAGAAAAAATCCTAAAGTCAGCAAGAGAAAAAAGTCAGACTACTGACCAGAGAAGACTAATTAGAATAGCAGCAGACTTACCTACAGAAACACTTCAGGCTAGAAGAGCTTGGAGCCCAATCTTCAAAATTCTCAAAGATAAATCATTTCAAAAAGAATTACTACCCAGCTAAGTTTCATCAGTGATAGAGAATTAAAATCCTTCCCAGACATTCAATCCCTAAGAGTTTACATTGCCTCCAGATCAGCTCTACAAGAAACATTTAAGAAAGTATTGGTCTGCGGAGCTTAAGATGGCGACCAACAGGTCAGTCTGTAAGAGTCTCTGTGGAGGCAAATGTTCATAAAGACTCTCTGAGCGAGTGGGTGGGCACTGGTGGTAGTGTGAAGGTCTATCTGAGAGGATACTCAGGTGCATGTACCTGGGTCCCCCCTCTGAGGGTGACTGCAAGCCCCCACCGCCCTATGATTGGAGTGCGCCAGCAAGATTACATGCCGGAGTGTCTGCTGCTCGCGTGAATGCACCTGAGAACAGCATTTGACTCCCATCACCTGGCACCTGGTCCACACCATCACCTGTCATAATGGATCAGCTGGAGCCCCGGATCTGATCAGTGGAGAGAGGATCAGGAAAGCTAAAGAGGAGTCCATGACCAGTGAGGAGCCACCCACCACAGCCATTTTCTTTGACCCAGGACCAGGCAGAGATTTGCATTGCCCTGCCAGCTCCATACAACCTCCAACTTGTTGCCTAAGGTAATCTCATCAAGCCAGGAGAGACAGAAGCCTCTCCCCCAGGCTGAAACAGACACAGACAACTCAGATCTGTGTGGCAGACCTGTCAGGCAGCAAGCTGAGTGAACCCAAATCTGACTCAAATCCCTCCCAAAGTAGGCCTGTGGCAACTGATCCAAGCTATGAGTAACCCTATCTGCCTGTAATGAGAGCAGAGGGGAGGGGCTAGAGATCAGAGCTGAAGGGACTCTAGACATACAGGAAGGACCTCAGAACCAGTCTGATTTCTTGTTTTTATTCTATGTTTTTATTTTTATTTTTTTATTTTTGACTGTTTGCTTTGCTCACTTTCATTTGCTTTTTGTTTTAGTTTTTTTCCTCTTTCATTCAGGTTTTGATAACATTTTCATACTTGCTTTGCTTTTGTTATTTTGCTGATTTTTTTCTTTCTTCTTTCTATTCCTTAGACCCCCTGTTTGTGTAGGGGAAGTCTACATCAATAGGCAGGATTTTATTGGACTGTGTGTTTGTGTGATTACCTGTATGCTCTAGGGTTTTTTGTTTTTGTTTTTCTCTTTTCTGTCTTTGTGTCTCTTTTCATTTGTAAGCTGATATATCTGTCTGTTTTCCCCATTACTCTTCTCTCACTTCATCTTCCTCTTGACCCCCCCCTTCTTCCATTATTTTCCTTTTTCTTACCTCATTTAGTTCCAGGGAGCAAACCTAAACCCCCACTGTGTGGACAGATTGTAAGGCAGTGGGAAGTGGGTTCCAGGGAGCCCATATACCTGTCAGTGGATACTGGGATCTGCAGACAGATTCTGAATCACAGCTTGCCCCTCAACTAAATCTCAAAACTGCAAAAAGTACAGCCCCCAGACCACAGTCCAGCTTCACAAGTGAACAAAGCCAGAGGATCCACATAAGGAAGAATAGGAGACTCAGCAAAAAGAAGTAAAAGCAACCCCACCATCCCTGAAAAACAGAATTAAAGAAGGGGGGAGGGTAAAAAGTGTGTGTGGGGGGGGGAATCTACACAAATGAAGAAAAACCAAGAGAAGAATATGGGTCTATCACAAACCACCGGAAGGTCAGACACTGAGAAAACTGACTTCGGAATGCAAACAATGAAGAGCCCCCAGAATGACTGGTCTCAAACTACAAACCCAGATATCAAGACATTAATAGAGAGATTAAAAAGAATTGAGGAGAGACAAGAGGAAAAATAAGAAGGAGTTGATAACTGAGATAACAGCAGTAAAGAATACTGTGAATGAAATAAATAACAAACTAATAAGCATGGAAAGCAGAATTAGCCAAGCAGAAGAAAGAATCTCAGAGCTTTAGGACCAAAATATAGAACTAACTCAAACTGTCAAAAACATAGAAAAGAAGCTTAAAAAGACAGAACAAAACCTTCAAGAGATAAGCAATTACTTCAAGAGGCTGAACCTCAGAGCAGTTGGACTTCCTGAGGCAGAAAGAGAGATAGAGACCACCCTAGAATAAACATTCCATGAAATTATTCAAGAAAACTTTCCACATCTCATCAGTGATGCAGCCATTCAAACACAAGTGATTCAGAGAATCCCTGCAAGACAACAAATGAGAAGACTAATTCCTAGACACATAATAATTCACCTAAACAAAGTAGGTATAAAAGAAAAAATCCTGCAGGCAGTAAGAGATAAAGGTCAGACCTACCAGGGAAGACCAATTAGAATAGCAGCAGATTTATCTACAGAAACACTTCAGGCTAGGAGAGCTTGGAGTCCAATCTTCAAAGATCTCAAAGATAAGCAATTTCAACCAACAATAACCTACCCAGCTAAGCTAAGTTTCATCAGTGAGGGAGAATTAAAATATTTCCCAGAATTCAATCCCTAAGATCTTATGCTAACTCTAGACCAGCTCTACAAGAAACACTTAAGAAAGTATTAAAAACAGAAGAAAGGGAAAAAAGAACAACAATGTTCTTCATAAGAGTGCAGGAAAAGATTGAAAACACACATGAATTAACCCAAAAATCAAAAGAAACACAACAAAGAGGAACAACAACACCTCTATAAGAACCTCGTGACAGAAATAAACACTCACATTTCAATAATTAGCCTGAATGTGAATGGACTAAATCCACCACTGAAAAGACATAGAATGGCAAAATGGATAAAATATCATGAGGCAAAAATATACTGTCTCCAAGAGACTCATCTCACCAGAAAGGACACTCACAGACTCAAAGTAAGAGGATAGAAAGCAAAATTTCAGGCAAATGGAACATAAAAGAAAGTTGGTGTTGCAATCTTAATCTCAGACAAAATACCCTTTAAGCTACCAAAAATTTTAAAAGATGAAGAAGGTCACTATGTAATGATAAAAGGTTCAATTCTGCAACAAGAAATATCCATCCTAAACATATATGCATCCAACACAGGAGCACCAATGTTTGTAAAGCAGCTTCTAGTCAAACTTTAAAAAGAAATTGACTCTAACACTATCATAGCTGGGGACTTTAATACCCCACTCACAACCCTAGACAGATCATCAAGACAAAAAATCAGCAAAGAAATTTGGAACCTTGTTGGGAGCCGACCACGGAGGCCCACTGAGCATTAGGGATCAGGGAGGGCTGTGGACCCCGATACCACTAGGATGCGTTCGGGAGCTGTTGACCCCATTTTCTTTCCCTTTTCTTGCTTAGCACTATAGCCAGAAAAAACTCCTGCTAGCTCAAGCAAAGAACTCTGAGACCCAGAAAAACATATCTAACATTAGAAACTCATTGTTCCCTTTTTCCTACTGACTGCAGTTTTGGCTTTAGTACAACTTACAGTTTAAACTTGGGTCACATCTAAGAGCCTTAGTGCTGTTCACAGGCTTTTAGTATGTTGGCTGAGAAATTAAATAATTTTATATAGTAGTTATGTAGTTCTTAGAGGTTTGTAGTAGCCATTTTGAGTGAAAACGTTATCATTTGTTCCAAGAAGTGGCCCACTGTGAACTTTGGACTGGGTCACATTCTGGAGAGCCCAGCGTGATCTTTGGAGGCCACATTCTTTAGGAACTGGTTTAAGCTATAATTAAGGGTTTCCATAGCAATTGTGTAAGTTAGGGTTAGCAGAATTAGCATAGAATAGAAAGGTAATAGGATTTAAGTTAGTCATCATAGATATTGTGTACGCATAAGCTTGAGAAGTTATTGATTATTAGAACATCATGATGCTAGTAGGGATTGTTGCATTGCTTTTGAGGAACATTAACCAAGCATAGAGAACAGTAAGACAATTTTGGGTTTGTCCTTCCTCACCTGAGAAAACATCTGGTGGGTGTGGGATGTCTCTCACGCACCTGGCTTTGTGTTCACGTGAAAGACATGTGAGACTGTGCAAAATTTGGGGGTAAAAGACCCATTGTAATTCCCAATAAACGGTTTCTGCACTAAACAGAAGTCCAGTCTCTTTCTTTCTCACTAGTTTCTTCTCTCTTTCATAAATCGCTGACACCATCACACCTACAGAAACCTCCGACCCTTGCAGGAGTGGAACGCCTGCAGGACCTCAGTAAGAATCTTGAACAAATGGACTTAATTGATACCTACAGAACACTCCACCCAATGACCACAGAACATACATTCTACTCATCACCACATGGAACAAACTCAAAGATCAACCACATCATTGGCCATAAATCAGACATAAACAAATTTCATAAGATTGAAATTTTGCCATGCACCTTCTCAAACCACAGTGGAATAAAAATAAATATCAACACCAACGAAGTTCCCCCAAAACCCACAAAGACATGGACACTAAACAGTATGATGCTAAGCAACTCCTAGGTCAACAATGAAATCAAAACAGAGATTAAAAGCTATCTGGAAACAAGTTATTATGAAGAAACATCTTACCAAAACCTCTGTGATGCCATGAAAGCAGTAGTAAGAGGGGAACTCATATCTTTACAAACACACATGAAGAAAATGGAAAACTCACAAGTTAATAGCCTAGCAGGTTACCTAAGGAAGCTGGAAAAGCAAGACCACCAAAACCCTAATTTCAGCAGAAGAATCCAGATCACCAAAATAAAAGCCCAAATACAGGACATAGAAGACAAAAAGATAATACAAAAAAATCAATGAAACAAAAAGTTGGTTCTTTGAAAGGATAAACAAGATCAATCGTCCCCTAGCCAGACTGACGAAGAAAAAGAGAGGGAAAAGTCCAAATAAACTCAATCAGAAACACAAAATATGGAGTCACAACTGACCCTGAAGAAATACAAAAGATTATCAGAGACTACTGTGTACAATTGTATGGAAACAAACTTGAAAACCTAAAGGAAATGGAGGAATTTCTGACATCACACAACCTCCCCAGGTTGAAATAAGAAATTGAGACCCTAAATAAACCAATAACAATCAAGGAAATTAACTATGTCAGAAGAAAACTACCTACAAAAAAAAGCTCTGAACCAGATGGTTTTCCAGCAGAATTCTACAAAACATACAAGGCAGAACTGATACCAATCCTACTGAAAGTATTCTAGGTGATTGCAAAAGATGAAACTCTCTCAAATCATTTTATGAAACTAACATCACATTGATACCCATGCCAGGTAAAGACTCAACAAAGAAAGAGAACTGAAGGCCAATATCTTTGATGAGCATAGATGCTA
This sequence comes from Carlito syrichta, assembly GCF_000164805.1. Taxonomy (NCBI): domain Eukaryota; kingdom Metazoa; phylum Chordata; class Mammalia; order Primates; family Tarsiidae; genus Carlito; species Carlito syrichta. The sequence continues at coordinate 104,432 of NW_007252741.1, forward strand.
AAATTCTCAACAAGATCCTAGCATATCAGCTTCAACAACACATCTCAAAAATCATCCACCACGACCAATTAGGCTTCATTCCCAGGATGCAAGACTGGTTCAACATTCGTAAGACCATAAACATAATTAAATACATCAACAGACGTAAAAACAAAACCCACAAGATTTCATTAGATGGAGAAAAAGCTTTTGATAAAATCCAGCACCCCTTCTTGATAAAAATCCTCAAACATCTAGGCATAGGTGGAACATACCTCAAAACAGTAACAGCCATCTATGAGAAACCCACAGCCAACATACTCCTAAACAGACAAAAAATGGGACCATTTCCCCTGAAAACTGGAACAAGACAAGGATGCCTACTCTCAACCCTCCTGTTCAACATAGTTTTGGAAGTCCTAGCTAGAACAATCAGAGAAAAGAAAGAGATCAGGGGTATCCAAATAGGAAAAGAGGAAGTCAAGTGTTCTCTCTTTGCAGATGACATGATTGTATACCTTAAAAACCCAAGAGAATCTGTCAAAAACCTCCTTACACTGATAAAGGATTTTGGCAAAGTCTCAGGGTATAAAATAAATGTGCAAAAGACAATCACATCCCTATACACCAGAAATAAACAAACAGAAACCCAAATAAAAAGCACAATTCCATTCACAATAGCCACAAAAAAAATGAAATACCTTGGCATCTTTCTAACCTGAGATGTGAAAGACCTTTACAGTGAAAACTATAAAACACGGCTCAAAGAAATCAAAGATGACACAAACAAGTGGAAAAATATTCCATGCTCATGGATTGGAAGAATCAACATTGTTAAGTTGTCCATTTTAACTAAGGCAATCTACAGATTTAATGCAATACTCATCAAATTACCAGCAACATTCTTCTCAGACCTAGAAAAA
>NW_007252742.1:0-2143 GCF_000164805.1 Carlito syrichta
GTGGCTGTGAGCATGCCACTGCACTCCAGCATGGGTGATATAGTGAGACTCCAACTCAAAAAAAGAAAAATGAAATTGTCACTGAGAATAGAGTCGTCATCTTCATTTTGCTGTTGTCAGATAGGTAAAAGGATTTTAAAAGGAGATACACAGTGGTGAGTAATATGTAGTTACACAATGAAGTGTATGTTGGCTTCCTTCTACTCCTAAAACATTGACAAGAAATCAAATCTAAGACTCCAACGTGAAACTGACATTCCTGGGAGGGGCAGTGTGCTCATAACAGATGGGGAGATGAAAACGTTAGATGTACTTGTGGTGAGAGGTAAAACGGTTGTAGAATTGTACCCCACATCCTTTTGTTTGTTTGAGTTGGAGTCTCACTCTGTCGCCCAGGCTGTAGTGCAGTGGCCGCTCCCGGACACCGCAGCCTCAACCTGCTGGGCTCCGGTGATCCCTCCGCCTCAGCCTTCCACGTAGCTGGAACTACAGGCGTGCACTACCACACCCAGCTAATGTTTTGATTTATTGTAGAGACAAGGTCTCGCCAAGCTGCCCAGGCTGGTCTCAAACCCGTGGGCTCAGGCAGTCCTCTCGCCTCGGCCTCCCAAAGTGCTGGGATTAGATGCTTGAACCACCGCGCCCGGCCATATCTTTATAATAAAATAAATAAAATTGCTTGTGGAAAATGCTTTTGAGATACGACAGATATACTAGTAAGGAACTAATTTTGGATCTAATCGTCCTTCTTTAATTGTATACTTTGTAGCGGTAACAAAAACAAATGATTGTTATTACATCACATGGAGCCTGCTTTAAGACCTGTGTTGTCCACCCATTTCATAGTATTACTGAGACTAAGTCATGTCAGACACTGTGATGAGTGCCAGGGACACAAAAGGGAACCATACGGATGTGGCCCCTGCCCTCAGGATGGACAGACTGTCCTAGACCAGAAAGAGCCAACAGACAGGGAATCCACTAAAGAAGGAACACAACACTTCTGGCCGAGGGCTCGGACAGAGACAGAGAACACAAATGAGCCCTGCTAGTGCTAGTGATCCGGCAGCCTTTCTGAGCAAGCGGCATTTAAACTGAGGTTTGCCAAAGGGGCAGTCATTAGAAGAACCAGAGGAAGGATGTTTTGAACAGCAGGAAAATCTAGAATGTGGCTTCTAGGAAGTGGGCCGTCATTGGGGTGGGGCATGGGATCAAGGGGAAGTGTCCTGGGAGAGAAGGGAGAGAAGCATGCAGGGAGGCTGACGAGGGCCAGGGAGGTTGAGCCAGGAAGCAGGGAGAAGCCAAAACAGGGTTCCGTGAAGGTGATGAGATGTGATGTGAACTGGAAGCAGACAGTTCTGGTCATTTTGTGGAGAACGGCAGCAAGACTAGAATAAGGAGGCAGGAGACTTGATTGAACTTTATGATGGAAGGATGTGGACGCAGAAAGGCATTTCTGAAACATGGGGACAGGGCTGGACTCGGTGGCTCAGCCTGTAATCCCAGCACTTTAAGAGGCCAAGGCGAGTGGATTGCCTGAGCCCTGGGTTCGAGACCCACACGGGCAACTTGGCGAGACCTTGTCTCTGCAATAAATCAAAAATTAGCCAGGCGTGGTAGTGCGCGCCTATAATTCCAGCTACTTGGAAGGCTGAGGCAGAAGGATCGTCTGTGTCCAGCAGGTTGAGGCTGCGGTGGCCAGGAGCATGCCACTGCACTCCAGTCTGGGCAGTGAGACTCCAACTAAAAAAAAAAAATATGGGAACAATTTAAAATTTAGACACAGAAAACTTTCTGATGTTGGATTGTTAGCAAATCTGATCAATTTTGTCCAAGGAAAAGTGAGAGGCTTCAAAAGAAAACAGAAGCTAACCTTCAAGAAGGGCTAAGCAGGGCACAGGTGGCTCACACCTGTAATCCTAGCACTTTGGGAGGTCAAGACAGGAAGATCACTTAAGCCCAAGAGTTCGAGGCCAGCCTGGGCAACATAGCGAGACTTCATCTCTACAAAACAGCAAAAAATTATCCAGGCGTGGTGGCGTGCGCCTATCGTTCCAGCTACTTGGAAGGCTGAGGCGGAAGAATCGCCTGAGCCCAGCAGGTTGAGGCTGCAGTGGCCGTGAGTGTGCCACTGCACTCCAGC
>NW_007252742.1:2257-4859 GCF_000164805.1 Carlito syrichta
GCCCTGCCACCGTCCCCAGCCTTCCAGTCTGCCTCTCCAGAGACAACCACTGTTAGCAGTTTCGATCTTTTTCCAGAAACATTCTCTCATGTAAAAAGAATGTAAAGTTTTCCTAAAACTTGATTTTTTTCATTCAACAATATATCCTGAAGCTGAGTACACATCAACATGCACAGATACATACGCATCATTCTTTTCAGGACTAAAAAATATTCGATTATATTATATTTATTTAAGCTAACTCATTTATTGGCAGAGTCAAGATTACAATCACCTTCAGTCATTTTATTAGCCTGTCCTTAATATCTAATTCTAACGATAGGAGGTCATTTTCATTGTTACATTTTAAAATCAAGGTACCTAAAAAGTTATTTTTTTTTTTAAATCGAAGTGGAGTGCAGTGGCACACTCACAGTCACCACAGCCTTGACCTGCTGGGCTCAGTCGATCCCTCCACATCAACCTTCCAAGTAGCTGGAAATACAGGTGTGTACCACCACACCCGGCTACCAAAACGCGTTTCAAAAAACTTTTTTTTTTTTGGCTCAGGGTCTGACTCCGTAACCCAGACTGGAGTGTAGTGGCACAACCATGGCTCACTGCAGCCTCGACCTCCTAGGCTCAGGTAATCCTTCTGCCTCAAACTTCTAAGTAGCTGGGACTACAGGCAAGCATCACCACCCTGGTTAATTTTTTAATTTTTTGTAGAGACAAGGTCTTGCTATGTAGCCTAGGCTGGTCTCAAACTCCTCGCTCAAGCAATCCCCCTGCCTTGACCTCCTAAAGTGCTGGGATTACAGGCATGAGCCACTACCAGTCACAGTGGCTCACACCTAGGATTCCAGCACTTTGGGAGGCTGAGGTGAGAGGACTGCTTGAGCACACGGGTTCAAGACCAGCCTGGGCAAATTGGTGAGACCTCATCTCTACAATAATTTTTTTTTTTAATTAGCCTGGCATGGCGGCGCGTGCACACGGGTTCAAGACCAGCCTGGGCAAATTGGTGAGACCTCATCTCTACAATAATTTTTTTTTTTTAATTAGCCTGGCATGGCGGCGCATGCCTGTTGTTCCAGCTACTTGGAAGGCTGAAGCAGAAGGATCGCCTGAGCTCAGAAGATCGAGGCTGCAGTGGCCATAAGCATGTCACTACACTCCAGCCTGGGTGATAGAGTGAGACTCCAACTAAACTTAAAAAAATAAATAAATAAAGTCATTTTATTCTGGTTGGGCACAGTGGCTCATGCCTGTAATCCCACCACTTTGGGAAGGATCACTTGAGGCCAGGGGTTTGAGATCAGCTTGGACAACAGAGGGAGACTCCCATCTCTCAAAAAATAAAAATAAATAAAAATAAAATTATTTTATCCTGAGCAGTGGGTACTGTTTCGATTGCTAAGTTAGCTGTCTCTGTGGCGATTGTTCTTGTTTCTTTCCTAATGTTTTAAATGTGTATGGAGTCCCTCTAGGTAGTCCCATCAAAAGAGGAGTAGATTATGAAAGGCATCTACCAAGGCTGCCTGATGGCCCCATTTGCCTAAAGAATCAGTCCCAGACTTTAGGACTTCAAATATTTCACAGTCCACTCTCACTTCCCTTCTCGTTTTCACAAAAAGCCTCCACTCTGGACACACACGGTGACTGACCCTGCCCCAGTGATTCTCTGGGCCATCAACAGGCTGCCTTGCTGCTATTTCTGCAACCTAGAAAAATCGTCCTTTCTCCCTGTCTGGCAACGACTTCCTCATCAAGGGGGGATTTCACGCTTGGGAGGCAGGTCGGCGGGTACAGTGGGAACAGTCTGAGAATATCAGCTTCTAGATGCTCAGATTCCTCTGAACTTCTGTCTGAAATTAACCTGCCCCTTTTTCACCCACTCTGCTCCCACTTTAAAACAAAAGACAGCTGGGCTCGGTGGCTCAGTCTGTAATCCCGCGCCTTTGGGAGGCTGAGGTGAGTGGATTGCCTGAGCCTGCGGGTTCGAGACCCACCTGAGCAGCAAGACCTCATCTCTACAATAAATAAAAAAAAAAATCAGCTGGGCGTGGTAGCGTGCGCCTGTAATTCCGGCTACTCGGAAGGCTGAGGCGGAAGGATCGCCGGAGCCCAGCAGGTCGAGGCTGCGGTGGCCGGGAGCGGCCACTGCACTCCAGTCTGGGCGACAAGAGTGAGACTCCAACTCAAAAAAAAAAAACAAAAACAAAAACAAAAGACGGGCATCTCACCCTGGGATCGCATTAAGGCCGGGTGCCTCCAGGTGAAAATGCCTTCAGAAAGCCCAACAAAAGGACAGTTTAAAATATGGGTTTAAGCCTGGCTCAGCGGCTCAGCCTGTAATCCCGCGCCTTTGGGAGACTGAGGTGAGTGGATTGCCTGAGACCGCGGGTTCGAGACCCACCTGGGCAACTTGGGGAGCCCTCATCTCTACAATAAATCAAAAAATTAACCAGGTGTGGTAGCACGCGCCTGTAGTTCCAGCTACTTCGAAGGCTGAGGCAGAAGGAGTGACGGAGCCCAGCAGGTCAAGGCTGCGGTGGCCGGGAGCAGCCACTGCACTCCAGTCTGGGTGACAGAGTGAGACTCCAACTCAAAAAAAAATCCA
>NW_007252742.1:6473-8537 GCF_000164805.1 Carlito syrichta
CCCAACCCCCCCCCCCAAAAAAAGAAAGAAAAAAGTCCTCAAAGGGAAATGTTTGGCCAATATGGAAGAGGTGTAACAAAAAAACTAAAGACACATTCAAAGGCATCAAAATGGTGGAGTTCAAAGACTATTCTGAGCAGTGGAAGAAGTATCTCTACAGGTGTGTTGCATCATACAGAGAGGACTTTGGAGGTGACCAAAGTTTAAATATGTGAGAATCAATACACAGTTTTTAATCGATAAATTCCAGGCCAGCTGCGGTGGCTCAAGACTGTAATCCCAGCACTTTGGGAGACCGAGGTGAGAGGATTGCCTGAGCTCAGGGGTTCAAGACCAACCCGGGCAACTTGGTGAGACCTTGTCTCTACAATAAATAAAAAAATTAGCTGGGTGTGGTAGTGCGTGCCTGTAGTTCCAGCTACTTGGAAAGGCTGAGGTGGAAGGATTGCCTGAGCCCAGCAGGTAGAGGTTGTAGTGGCCATGAGCGTGCATGCCACTGCACTCTAGCCTGGGCGACAGAGTGAGACTCCAACTCCAAAAAAATAAAATAAATAAATTCCTTTTTTTGTGGGTCCCCCCTCTTATAGCAACAAGGTGATTGCTGCATAAAGTTGAGCAGCTAAAACAATTACTGTCAAGTTAATTGTAGGAAAGATAATGATAAACTTCCTGGGGAAAGAAGTTTACAAATCTGGGACACTTCTCCAATTAATTGGTAATTGTCTTTCAAATCTTGCTCTGGCCGGGCAGGGTGGCTCATGCCTCTCATCCCCGCACTTTGGGAGGCAGAGGTGAGAGGATTGCCTGAGCCCAGGGATTCAAGAGCAACCTGGGTAACTTGGCAAGACCTCGTCTCTATAATAAATCCAAAAATCAGCCGGGCGTGGTGGTGTGCACCTGTAGTTCCAGCTACTTGGGAGGCTGAGGCAGGACGAACGCCTGAGCCCAGCAGGTTGAGGATGCAGTGGCCCTGAGTGTGTCCCTGCACTCCAGCCTGGGCGACAGAGTGAGACTCCGACTAAAAAAAAAAACAAACAAATCTTGTTCTGCTTGAGTGGAAGGGAACACTACAGGGTGGCGTGTGCAAGAAAGACAGTGTTCCGGGAGGTGAGCCAGAGGAGTCTAACCGGTGAGAGAAAGGACTGGCTCCACAGCAGAGTGTTTTCGGTTTTTTTGTTTTTTAGTTGGAGTCTCACTTCATCATCCAGACTGGAGGGCAGTGGCACGCTCCTGGCCGCCGCAGCCTCCACCTGCTGGACTCCGGCGATCCTTCTGCCTCCGCCTTCCAGGTAGCTGGAACTACCAGCGCGCTCCCACGCCCCGCCAGTTTTTGGTTTATTGTAGCCACGAAGTCTCGCCAAGTTCCCCGGGCCGATCTCGAAGCTGCGGGCTCAGACAACCCACTTGCCTCGGCCTCCCAAAGTGCTGGAATTACAGGCCGAGCCACCGAGCCGGCCTGCCCGTGGATTTTTTGATTTTCGTGGGTCTGTGGGCGTCTGGGTTATGATCCCCGGGTCCTAATCCTCTAGGACAGAGAGTGGCCAACTTGGTCTTTAAAGGGCCCAAGAGGAGCCACCTCAGGCCTGCGGGACACACGCGTCCCTGTCAAATCCTGCTCCGTGCTGTTTCTTTAAGCAGCCTTTCTAAAGGGGTAAGACCAGAAACAAGCCTCAGGCCCGGCTCGGCTGGGGCGCTCTCGCCCGTCGTCTGCTCGGTGAGACGCGGAGGCTGCGCCTTCCAGGTGGGCAGGTGGGCAGGTGGGGGAGGGTGGGGGAGGGTGGGGCCCCCCCGTCACTCAGGGCTGAACCGGGAGGGGGGAGGGGGAGGGGGGGAGGAGAGACCGCGAGGGAACCTGCGGGACAGGGAGGGGGGAAGGCAGAATTGCCAGGGAGCGAGGGCCGGGGGGAAGGGAGAGGAAGACGCCGTGCTTGGGCGCCGGGACGGAGAGGGACTTGGTGGGGAGACTAGTAAGTGCACATGCTTACCTTTGGCGAGAAGACCCACAGCCATCTGGTGAGGTTGGATGTTTTCTGTTGGATTTCTTTTTTTTTTTTTTTTTTTTTT
>NW_007252743.1:0-607 GCF_000164805.1 Carlito syrichta
GATGAGGTCTCGCTGCCCAGGCGGGTCTCGAACCCGCGGGCTCAGGCAATCCTCTCACCTTAGCCTCCCAAAGGCGCGGGATTATAGGCTGAGCCACCGAGCCCAGTTTATATTTGATTTTTTGTAGAGATCAGGTCATGCTACAGAAGACTAAACCAGAATTTTTTTCTCTTTCCCAAATTACTAACTAAAAGGCCTGATAAGGACATGCCAGACGGGGTTTTATTAACCTATTATCATATATCCTAAAGCTTGTTTTCCAACCTGACTCTGGCATAACAGATACAAAAGGTTTATGGCCCTGAAAAGTTGTCTCATGGGTTCCCAGACTCCTCTGAAAAGCCTTGTAAGATAGCTTTCCAGCCTCTCTGAAGTCTACCACATACAGGACTTCATCTACATATCAACAAACCTGAAGTTTTCCACACCTTTAGGCTTTATCTTTTTTTTTTTTTTGAGTTGGAGTCTCACTCGGTCTCCCAGACTGGAGTGCATTGACCGCTTCCGGCCACCACAGCCTTGCCTGCTGGGCTCCGGCGATCCTTCCACCCCAGCCTTCCAAGTAGCCGGAATTACAGGCATGCGTTACCATGCCCGGCTGATTTTT
>NW_007252743.1:1137-7395 GCF_000164805.1 Carlito syrichta
ATGTCTATAGTCGATCTGTTCTGGCCTAATGGAAGGGTGACGTGCCAACATGTAGTAACCTCAACTACAGTCCAGCCGCTTGGCTCTCTCATGCTTCCTTCATCAAATCACCTAGCCAGATCTCTAATCATTAACAGAAGGCCGAACTGGTTTCAAGCATGCTTTATATTAATTGAAAGGATGGTCTGAAAGCAAGAAGCCACTTTGTTTTGTTCCTAAATCTTAACACAATAACGAGAAAGTAAAAGCTGTGTCCTGGAGGAATGCATACTTTAGATGAAGATTAACTTTGCAGACTTTGTCTTTTCAGAAACCCAGATCCCTCAAACATGACCAGTATCTGGCCATTGTAATCATAAAGCAGACTCCCTCTCTTTCTCATGGAATATAAATCATACACCCGGGGAGGCATCTGTGCTTCTGACCTTGATGTATTTTTTTTGAGTTGGAGTCTCACTCTTTTGCCCAGACTGGAGTGCAGTGGCCGCTTCCGGCCACCGCAGCCTCGACCTGCTGGGCTCCGGCGATCATTCCACCTTAGCCTTCCTTCCGAGTAGCTAGAATTACAGGCATGCGCTACCACGCCCTGCTGATTTTTTGATTTATTGTAGAGATGAGGTCTCACCTAGTTGCCTCAGACTCAGGCAGTCCACTCACCTCAGCCTCCCAAAGCGTGGTTGATGTATTATTAAGAGTTTACTGTGAGGCTGGGCTCAGTGGCTCAGGCTGTAATCCCAGCACTTTGAGAGGCCGAGGCAAGTAGATTACCTGAGCCTGCGGGTTCGAGACCAGCCCATCCAACTTGATGAGACCTCATCTCTACACTAAATAAAAAATTAGCGGGGCTTGATAGTACTTGCCTATAGTTCTGGCTCCTTGGAAGGCTGAGGCAGAAGGATCACCAGAGCCCAGCAGGCTGATGCTGGGGTGGCCTTGAGCATGCCACTGCACTCCAGCCTGGGTGAGACTCCAACTCAAAAAAAAAAAAACAAAACAGTTTACTGTGACCAGCCTCCAGTCCACCACCTGGAGTCATGAGATACTGGAGCCTGGTGATATCAAGACACAAGACTTGTTATCTACATCAAAAAGTGCAACTTTAAACACCCTCCTTGATCCAAACTGCTCTCCAAGAGCTTTAAATATTTCCAGTTCTCCAGCCTTCAATGTCCAGTTCATCTTAGACTGCCAGCCCTCTTCCTGTCTGTGGGAAGTTAAGTTGGAGTCTCACTCTGTTGCCCAGGCTGGAATGCAGTGGCACTCTCACGGCCACCCCGGCGTCGCCCGGCTGCACTCAGGAGATCCTTCCACCTCAGCCTTCCAAGTGGTCAGAATTACAGGCGCATGCTACCACACCCAGCTAATTTTTTGATATTTTTACTGTAGAGATGAGGTTTTACCAAGTTGCCCAAGCTCTTCTCGAACCTGTGGCGTGAGGCAATCCTCTCAGCTCAGTAAATTCTGGGATTACAAGCTTGAGCCACCATGCCCGGCCTGTGATCTTTTCTTTTTTTTTGAGTTGGAGTCTCACTCTGTCGCCCAGACTGGAGTGCAGTGGCCGCTCCCGGCCACCGCAGCCTCGAACTGCTGGGCCCTGGCGATCCTTCCTTCCACCTCAGGCTTCCAAGTAGCTGGAACTATAGGCGTGCGCTACCACGCCTGGCTAATTTTTTGATTTATTGTAGAGATGAGGTCTTGCCAATTTGCCCAGGCGGGTCTCAAACCCGCGGGCTAAGACAATCCACTTGTAGCAGGAAAAATAGAGAGATCGTGACACCGAGACTATTATAGGAAGTGGCACTTTATTATGCTGGCTAGCACAGAGGGCTCAATGGAACTAATGCGTCCAAACTGAGCGCCCCAGAACAGGAGACGTGGGTTCTTATACCCTTGTTTAGGTAAGGGAGGGGGGCCGTGTTGAGTGATTACATACTTCCTTTGGAATCTTACAAGGTTGTACTCAGCAAAATCAGATTTTTTAAAGAACAAATGGTTTCCAAAAACTGCAGGCTTGTAAACCGCCAACTTCAGAAGGGGGGTTTTAGATAAGACTCTTTTCCATTTCCATGAAATAGCCAGTCTCTGGGCATTTGGCCTTTCTTTCTTTCTTTTTTTTTTTTTTTTTTTTGGAGTTGGAGTCTCACTCTGTCACCCAGACTGGAGTGCAGTGGCCACTCCTGGCCACCGCAGCCTCGACCAGCTGGGCTCTGGCGATCCTTCCGCCTCAGCCTTCCAAGTAGCTGGAACTACAGGCGCGCACTACCACGCCCGGCTAATTTTTTGATTTGTTGTAGAGATGAGGTGTTGCCAAGTTGCCCAGCCAGGTCTCAAACCCGCGGGCTCAGGCAATCCACTCACCTCAGCCTCCCAAAGTGCGGGATTACAGGCTGAGTCACAGAGCCCAGCGGTTATGTTTTTCTAACAGTTCACTTTAATTTACCCTCTAATCACTAGCCAAGGATAGAACTGGTTACTCAAAGGTAGCTATTGATAATTGTCTTACAACCCCTCCCCAGCTTATTTTGTTAACAAGTTAACCTAATCAGCCCTTTGTGACCCCAGCGTCAACCTGCTGGGCTCAGGCGATCCTTCCACCTCAGTCTTCTAAGTAGCTGGAATCATAGGCACGCGCCACTATGCTTCACTAATTTTTATTGATTTACTGTAGAGACAAGGTCTCGTCAAGTTGCCCAAGCTGGTCTCGAACCCTTGGGCTCAGGCAATCCTCTCACCCCGACCTCCCAAAGTGCTGGGATGACAGGTGTGAGCCACCGGGCCTGGATTCCAATTTACTTTATAAATAAACTATATTTTCCCATCTAACTTCTGTGAACTCTTTGCATCTTTCACACAGCACCAAATCACACAACTCCCAACAGTTCTTAACTAACATTCTGGAGGCCCCGCTGGGATGGTCACCCTATCACTTATGTTATCAACTCCCAAGGATACAGTTGCTGGTATTTTTTTCTAGTCCGGCTTCCCTGTCGATGCCTTAAATACACCCGGCACCCCATGCCACGCTCTTAGCATTGATCCCATTCAGTCTTTCCTGAATTCAAATGAACTTTTGCTTTGTCTTTTCAATTCTTTGCTTTATTCCCCACAGCACCAGCTGGCTGATCTAACACTTACAAATCAGCTAATCCTTCCCTCGGGTCAGATGCATTCAATCACTGTATTCATGTAAAAACTCAAAAACACTTCACATTTGGGATGTATAGTCAAAACCTACAAAACTTTATCTATTTTAACTACTGAGTAACAGCATTTGCAGGTCTGGTGACCATTACTCAGTGAAAGGACAGACTGAGAGCAGGAAGCATTTCTGTTTTGTTCTCAGATCTTAACACAATAATGAGAAAACAGAAACTGTCCTGGAGGAATGCATACTCTAGGTAAAGATTAACTTTGTCGACTTTGTCTTTTCACAAAACACAGACCCCTCAAGCATGGCCCTTATCAGTCTATTGTAATCTGAAAATAAACTCTTGGGGGTGGTGAGAACTGTGACTCAGGGACCCCTACCACCACTCAGGGTCTTTTCGCAAGTGATCAACAAGGGAGGGAGTCACCGGGCCCCCACTTCAGGGTCTCCAAGACATTCGCAAGTGGTCAACAAGGGAGTCATGGCAGTCACATCTACCTGATTGCAACATCTCCTAGGAAAAGGAATTAAGCAGGGGCTTGGAGGCTTATAGTGCCACACTCATCTTGTAGCAGGAAAAATAGATAGATCGTGACACCGAGAGTATTATATGAAGTGGCATTTTATTACGCTGGCTGGCACAGCAGGCCCGAGAATTTCATGCGTCCAAATCGAGCGCCCCAGAACAGGAGACGTGGGGTCTTATACCCTTGTTTAGGTAAGGGAGGGGGGTCGTGTTGAGTGATTACATACTTCCTTTGGAATCTTACAAGGTTGTACTCAGCAAAATCAGATTTTTTTTTTTTTTTGAGTTGGAGTCTCACTTCATCGCCCAGACTGCAGTGCAGCGGCCGCTCCCGGCCACCGCAGCCTCGACCTGCTGCGTTGCAGCGATCCTTTCACTTCAGCCTTTCGAGTAGCTGGAACTACAGGCACACGCTACCATGTCCGGCTGATTTTTGATTTCTTGTAGAGATGAGGTCTCGCCAAATTGCCCAGGTGGGTCTCGAACCCGCGGGCTCAGGCAATCCACTCACCTCAGCCTCCCAAAGGCACGGGATTACAGGCTGAGCCACCGAACCCGGCTGATTTTTGATTTCTTGTAGAGACCTTTTTTAAAAAAATATTTTTTAACTGCTATCAACCCCTCCTTCTTGCCGCTGGGCTAGTGGCAGCGCAGGTGAGGCCAACTGCTGATCCCGAATCAGCTACATGTGTTTCTGTGTTTATTCACTTAATCATACACGAAATATATTTGAGCATTTGCCGCATCCTGCCATAATCTTAGAGTGCTGACCCTCCTCTTGTCTGTGGGAAGTGATCTCTTTCTTCAGTAAATCTTTTCTTCTTTCACCTCTTTGTGTGTTGCAAATCTTTGCATTACTTGGATCTCTGGTTACCAGCATGCACCTCTGCCACGCCGGCTCCGGCGATGCTGCACCCCTCCGCATCCATCCGGCACACCCTGACAGGAAGAAACCTCTGAAATGTAGAACATATTGTAGAATATATTTAGTTGTTTTTTGAGTTAGAGTCTCACTCTGTCACCCACGCTGGAGTGCAGTGGCACGCTCACTGTCACCTTAGCTTCAACCTGCTGGGCTCAGGCGATCCTCCCACCCCAGGCTTCCAAGTACCTGTAACCTCAGGTATGCACTCCGTGCCTGGTTAATTCTTTTTTTTATAATCAATATTTTTTATTATGATATTGTGGGGTACATTTAAGGGTTAGCTATACAAATATGCTTCGTTCAGGCACCCTTGTTGATAAGAGGTGTCTCCCTGTTGGTTAATTTTTTAAAAAATTTTTATTGTAAGAGACGAGGGCTTGCCAAGTTGCCCAGGCTGGTCTTGAACCCTTGGACTAGGGCAATCCTCTCACCTCGGCCTCTCAGAGTGCTGGGATTATAGACGTCAGCCACCGCGCCCAGCCCATATAGCCATTTTAAACTGCACAGGTTCATATCCCATGCCCCTTCCTAATCACTAATGAGAGGAATGCTTTCATTTAGAAGCAAGTAATTAGCCGAGCTCGGTGGCTCAGCCTGTAATCCCGCGCCTTTGGAGGCTGAGGTGAGTGGATTGCCTGAGCCTGCGGGTTTGAGACCCGCCTGGGCAGGCGAGACCTCATCTCTACAATAAATCAAAAAATAAGCCAGGCGTGGTAGCAAGTGCCTGTAGTTCCAGCTACTTGGAAGGCTGAGGGGGAGGGATCACCGGAGCCCAGGAGGTCGAGGCTGTGGTGGCTGGGAGCGGCCACTACACTCCAGTCTGGGTGACAGAGTGAGACTCCAAATAAAAAAAATAAAAAAAGAAGTTTAATTCTGGACAGGCGAGGTGGCTCACACTTGTAATCCCAGAACTTTGGGAAATAGAGGTGAGAGAATTGCCTGAGCCCAGGGGTTAGCAGCATGAGCAACTTGGAGAGACCTCATCTCTACCATTTAAAAAAAATAAAAGCCAGGCATGCTGGCTCATACCTATCATCACAGCACTTTGGGAAGCAGAGGTGAGAGGATTGCCTGAGACCAGGGATCCGAGACCAGACTGGGCAACTTGGTGAGACCTCCTCTGTACAATAAATCAAAAAATTAGGTGTGGTGGTGCATACCTGTGGTTCCAGCTACTTGGAAGGCCGAAGCAGAAGGATCATCTGAGTCAGGCAGGTCAAGGCTGCGGTGGCCGTGAGTGTGTGCACTCCAGCCTAGGCAACAGAGTGAGACCCCGACTCAAAAAAAAATTCTGAATTCGAATCCAGGGAGCAGAGCCAGGCTTATGGTTCTGCTCCCTCTTCAGGTTTTACAGTCTGCTTTTATAAGTTCAGGATAGTTGTCACTGATACATGGACTATGTGACCAGCAGGAGCATTGTATAGAACTTAAGTCACAAGCTGGTGGCTCAGCCTGTAACCCCGCGTGATTCATGTGACTGCTATAGAGATTGAAGAATCTACAGCCCTGGACATTTCATTGATCTAGACTTTCCGGGCCCAAACTCACCTTTCTCAGAGGGTCTTGTTTAAAAAATTTTTTTATTTTTTATTTTTTTGAGTTGGAGTCTCACTCTGTCACCCAGACTGGAGTGCAGTGGCCGCTCCCGGCCACCGCAGC
>NW_007252744.1:0-1106 GCF_000164805.1 Carlito syrichta
CTGACCCAACATCTCGCCATTCACAACAACTCACCTGGACAGTCCTGCCACAAGGATTTCGAGATAGCCCCCACCTGTTCGGTCAAATCTTAGCAGATCTTAAGTCTCTCTCACTTACCAAATCCACCCTTATTCAGTATGTGGACGACCTCCTCCTGTGTAGCCCTTCCTTAGCTGATTCTCAAACGGACACTGCACTCACCCTTAACTTTCTAGCAGAAAAAGGATATTGGGCAGCCCCTCAAAAAGTCCAGCTGTCTGCCACAAAAGTCACATATCTGGGGGTAGCCATCTCACACCGACAAAAGGCCATAACAATGGACCGAAAAGCCCTAATCCAATCCCTAAATATACCCAAGACTAAAGAGGAAATCCAATCCCTAAATATACCCAAGACTAAAGAGGAAATCCAATCATTTTGGGGGCTGACTGGATACTTTCGGGCGTGGATTCCCAACTTTGCCCTACTTGCAAAGCCATTTTATACTCTCATAAAGGGAGACCCCCAATGAGCCACTCCTATCACCCTCCTCCATCAAACAACCTTTCACTGCCCTTCAGCAAACCCTCATAAGGGCCCCTGCTCTCCATCTGCCAGATATACACCGACCTTTCATCTTATATGTCCACAAAAACAAAGGGGTAGCTTTGGGAGTCCTAGGGCAACTTTGTGGATAGACGTTCGCCCCAGTGGCCTATCTCTCAAAGCAGTTAGATAACACCGTTCAGGGCTGGGCCCCATGTCTGTGAGCACTATCCGCTGCCCACATGCTAGTATGTGAATCAAAAAAACTCACCTTTGGGGCCCCCATTACTGTGACCTCCCCCCACCATCTACAGCACCTCTTAAGCTACAAGGGCCTTCAAACACTACCTCCTGGTCAAGTTCTGTCGCTCCTTGTCTTCTTCCTACAAAATCCCTCTATATCCTTTCAAACTTGTGCACCCCTAAACCCAGCTACGTTACTCCCTTCTTCCACCACCCCACTAACCCATGACTGCGTAAAAATGATAGAGGCTCTTCTCCCTTGTCTGGTTCATATCCAGAAAGGCCCTTTACCCTCCCCCTCCTATACCTGGTTCACTGATGGCAGCTCCTTCCTCCA
>NW_007252744.1:1763-13333 GCF_000164805.1 Carlito syrichta
AGCTTATAAAAACCATTACCTCTCAATGTTCTATCTGCCAGCAAACTAATTCCCATACCCCCTTAAAACCGGGAACCTTTCCCTCACATCAGGCCTGGGGCCAACTTCCGGGTATGGACTAGCAGGTTGATTTTACTGTCATGCCCTCAGTTCGCAACATCAAATACTTCCTTTTCTTAGTCGACACTTTTTCTGGATGGGTAGAGGCATACCCCACCACAAACATATGAGCAGCAACCATAGGGTCCATCCTTGCTAATCACATAATTCCTAGATTTGGTGTCCCTTTATCTCTCCAATCTAATAACGGACCCAAATTTACCTCATGAGTAGTACAATCCCTAACAACTGACCTCCACATTAACTGGCATTTCCATATCCCATATACCCACAATCGTCTGGAAAGGTTGAGCAAGCCAATCGCACTCTCAAAGACACTCTCACCAAATTATCCCTCAAACTCCATTGAGACTGGATCTCCCTCCTCCCACTGGCCCTCTTCCGCATGCAAGTCCTCCCAAAAAAACTGTCTCAACTCTCACCATTTGAAGTTATGTATGGCCGCCCAGCACTCCCTCTGGGAATCTCAACCTCAACCCTTCTAACACCCACTCACATGCTCTACTCACTCTTGTCTTTTATTCGTTCCCACATTTGGGAAGATCAAAACCTCCTTTTACCTGTTTTGTCCAATAGCCAAATCCCACCTTCTCTTATTCCTGGACAATGGGCCTGTTTTTCCGACCCAAAACTAAAACCCATCTGAATCCAAAATGGTCCAAACCTCTTCAAGTAATTTTATCTACTCCCACGGCAGCTAAACTTATCACTGCCCAGTGTCAGGTTACCCCATGGATCCACATCTCCCGTCTTAAACCTGTTACTCCTTCTTCTTCTCACCCCACCCATAATAGTACCTATTCACCCACCTCCAGATAACTGCTGTTTCAAACTTTTCAAATCAAAACCTCAACCTCCTATTACTCAATAGTTATCAACCTGTCCCAGTAGAAGAGTCAACACCTCTTCCCTAAACATCACTTAACTTTTCTTTTAGATATGTTCTCTTCCAGGTTCTCTATTTACCTCCACAGTCTACTCCAAGACAGCTGGTCACTGCCATCCTCATGCCCACTGGAAGACTGACTGGAACAAGTTGCCATTCTACATTTACAAGAAACTTTCATGGAACTCTCACCTTCAAAAATCTTCACCTTCAGTGCTTACCTCTGGGCCCTGTTCTGGCTGGTTCTGTGCCCTTCCCCCACCCCACCCCACAATGCCCACATCCAGCAGGAAGCTGCCAGAAAGAGTAACAACGCCCCCTCCCAAATAAACAGAAAAGGTGGGAATGAAGGACGCAGAGAACAGCCAGAAGGGCGTTTCCTGAGATGGCACTGAACACTATATAGAACCGCACAAAGACAACAAAGGTCCTAAGCTCCAGTTTCTCCCCATACGGTTTCGTGCATGCGCAAAGTTTAAACCTGTGCACGAATATTTCTCCCTATAGGAATACTACCTCATAATCTCCTCCAATAAAGCCCAAACACGGCACTGGCCAGCCCCTGCCAGGCCCATAAATACAGCCCTCTCCCTGCATATTGCCCCCCCACTCTCTCTCTATCCCTCTCTCTCTCTCTCCCTCCCTAATCCCTGTGGCTATAGACCCTTTTCCTTTTCTCTGTAGCCACTTTAATAAATCTCTTGGTCCCTAACGGGTGTGGAGTTGTTACTGGCACCTAAGTTCTTTCACCACCAGTTCCAGTTGGCTCTATTGTCATCTTTGTCAATACAGAAGTCTTTACTTAATTATTTTAAGATTTTTTTTCCTATTTCATAAAAATAAGTGGAAAACTGCAGTGTACCTAATTACAGGAATAAAAAGCACAGGTCTTATGAAAATCATTCTACGTGTCTTCAGTGGGCCCTTTGGCTCCAGTTTATGGTTCACTGAGCTTAAGCTGCTCACATGTAGGTTTGATTTTGAAGAAAAAATGCAAAGTTTAAAAACATATAAAAACTGCAACAACAACCTCTTCAAAATGTGTTACCAAATGCAATGGTAACTAAAGAATTTAATCTTCTTTTTAGTTTGCTTATCTAACAAAGCTTCTTATAGCATATAAATGTGTTGTTCAACTTTCATACATTTGACTTTCAAATAAATTTTTCAGAAACTCATTATATAAAAGAGTAGGGAACTCTCCATGTAAAGCTTTTAAGAACAGGAAATATTACTGTATTAGCCAGGTCGGCGGTACTCAAACAGGGGCAGTTTTGCCCCTAAGGGGATATTTGAAATGTCTGGAGACATTTTTGATTGCCATGACTGGGGGAGGGGGTGTTATTGACGTCTAGTGAGTAGAAACTAGGGATGCTGCTAGCTTTTTTGTTGTTTGTTTGTTTGTTTGCCTTCCGGAAAGATCTAGTGGGTTCTACCATGCACAAGACAGCCTCCCACAACAAAAATTTATCTAGTCTAATATGTCCGTGGTGCTGAGGTTGAGAAACCCTGACTTAGGGCAAAATATAAGCTGAAAAGTACAAACAACTCTACTATCTCTGTGATTTAACACACCAAAGTCTATCCAGTGTGGGATTGGGGAACTCTGCTTCTTACACAAATTGAAGGATCTAAGTTTCATTCACCTAGTGACTCCACTAAACCCCAAGAGCTCTTCTACTAGATCTTTGTGGAAGGCAAAGAAAGTAAAAGAGCCTTTAGAGAAATGTGTGAGAGACTTTTTGGGCTCTCCCTGAGGGTGGTATGTATCAATTCTACCCATATTCCATGGACAGAAGTTCGATGTCTGTATGTAATGCCAAGGGAGTCCAGGAAGTGGAGTCCAGCTGTGTGTCCAGAGAGATGTTAAATGTTCTACAACACACAGGACAGCCTCCCACAACAAAGATTTATCTAGTCTAATATGTGCATAGTGCTGAGGTTGACAATAGCATGTACGAATATCTATGCAGTCTTTGCCATCATGTCTTAGTTATCTTTGTATCTATTTATTACTTAATAACAAAATTAATAATATTAATTAATACAAAGGAATTTTCATTAATTCAAAAAAATGTTGCCTTAAAAAAAAAACTAAAAGAATCTGAAACTAACATTTAATATGAGCTCATCTAAAATTTTACTTTAAATAATGCATAGCTCACTATAATGAAACATAATAGATAACCAGATTTTTAAGCAGTTTCTAAAATACAAGTGTACATATCACTTCATGTTTATTTCATATTTTATATTTTCAAACTCTTATCACATGTATTAGCTAACATAACTGGTTTCTTTTCTAATTCATGTTTTAAAAATTGTGACGTTTTCATTGCTTGAATGTTTAAATATAAAGTAAGTAACATTTTTACACAAACAACTAATGTAAAATCAGATATTAGCTTTGTGCCTTCCATTCTTACAAAGAAGAGAGACAAAATAGCAACCACAATCAACAAAATAGTGTTGTAAGTATTTTGACGTTTGACATCTTTAAAGAGTTATTTTTAAAGCAGTTACTTCCACATGCCTCCTTCTTTTAAGAAAAGGGGGAAAAGGTTACCTTACAAACAATGAGTCACAGCTGGGCACAGTGGCCCACACCTATAATCCCAGAATTTTGAGAGGCTGACACAGGTGGATTGCTTGAGCCCAGGAGTTCAAAACCAGCATGGACAGCATAGCAAGACCTCTTCTCTATCAAAAATAAAAAAATTAGCTGAGCATGATGGTGCATGCCTCCAGTTACAGTTACTCAGGAGGCTGAGGTGAGAGGATCACTTGAGCCCTGTAGTTTGAGGCTGTGGTGAACCATGATCATCCACTGCACTCCAGCCTGGACAATCGAGTAAGACCCTGACTAAAAAAATAAAAATAAAAATAAATTTAAAAGATGAGTCTTGCACCAAACATCCGCAATATGAAATGCTCTGGTCCAAATTAATGTTTATTTAAAGAAGGAAGAAAAAAAGATGAATCTTTAGTACCATCAGAAAGTAAATTAAATTACTAGGCAAGCATCTTCCCAGTCACCTATATTATATTGTTCTGAAATTAACAACCGGCTTTGGATAGTGTATTGTCCAAATACAACCCGTTTCAACAGTTTCTATGCTACATTTCTCCCTTAATTCCTTTCTGAATGCCAAAGTTCCTCACTAATGGACACCTTATGGTATGTAAAGAGTACATCAACAACATAGAGTAAAGGTAACGATAGAAAGTGGTCATGATGAAATTGCTGCGTTCCATTGCAGAGGTGATAAAAATGCAGGGTGCCTCATAAATATTTCTGACCCATTTGCTTAGAGGGATGGAAATATTTATGGTTTAGAAATCTCTGGCTATAAAACAGCATTCCAGTTTATTCTGTGCTATCAAGTAGCCTTTTGTTAAAGAGTAGAGTTTTATGGGTAAGTTATTACTGGGAAAACTGCCTTTGGAACATCAGTAATGTAATAAATTCCATCCGTCCCATCTAGGCTATTTTGGGCAGAACTATGTCTAAATGGGCCAACTACGTTTCACCAAAGATATTATATTCTACTTAATAGCCTCTATATGATCTTCTTAGTCCTTGTCCTTTTGAGATTAATAATGGCAGAAATAGTCATGCTAGACGTTTTCTCTCTCTCTCTCTCTCTCTCTCTCTCTCTCTCTCTCTCTCTCTCTCTCTCTCTCTCTTCTTTCCTTCCTTCCTTCCTTCAGAGCCCCACTCCGTCGCTCAAGCCGGAATGCAGTGGCACGCTCACAGCCACTGCAGCCTCAACCTTCTAGACTCCGGTGATCCTTCTGCCTCAGTCTTCCCAGTAGCTGGAACTACAGGCATGCGCCACCACGCCCAGCTAATTTTTTGATTTATTGTAGAGAAGTGGTCTCACCAAGTTGCCCAGGCTGGTCTCAAACCCCTGAGCTCAGGCAATCCTCTCACCTACTCCTCCCAAAGTGCTGGGATTACTGGCATGAGCCATTACATCCAGTGAGTTTCTTTATTTAAATCATTCCAATCAAAAGATGACACAAGCAATTTTCTAAACAAAGACTTGCAGTTAAATTAGGGCACTGAACTGATCCTAATTAGATCATCAGTGAAATCCATGAAAATATCTTTCTTTCTTTCCTTTGGTATATAGTTTAGAACATATTTTTCAACATTGAAGGGACATTCTGGAATCTGTATCTATATAATGGATGTCTGTTTTGCTCTGAAATTAGGCTGAGAACTCGTTGACATAAGGGACTTCGTGTTTACAAGGGGCAGTTCAGCTTTGAAGCCAGAGTCTTGGGTGTCAGCAATGGCTCTGCCACTTAACTGTGTGACCTTGGGCAAGTTATATAGCCATCTTGTGCCTTCCTCTCTTGCTCTGTAAAAGGAGGATGATAAAAAATACCTATTTTATAAAGATTAAGTAAATTGCCAATAATGTTCTTAGAACAATACCTCATACAGAGTAAGGTCCCACTAAGTATTTACTCCTTATTCTCCTTCACACACAGCCTTCAGCAGGTTATTGGCACTACAAGAAGCTCTCAGTATATGTCTATTGAATAAATTGGCCTAGGATAGCTTACGTGATTTTAAAGACACGTAGTGCTAGCCTACTGTGAACAAGGTAAAAGGTAGGGAGTCAGAAAGAACTGAGAAATGAATTTATTAGAAATAAACCTTTACTAAGTAATTAAGTCTTGGTTTTCTCTTGTGCAAATGGTCCCAAGAGTGGTCTTAATGGATCATGGCAAGAATTAAGAGCAAGCAGGCTCGGTGGCTCAGCCTGTAATCCCATGCTTTGGGAGGCTGAAGTGAGTGGATTGCCTGAGCCCGCGGGTTCAAGACCCGCCAGGGCAACTTGGTGGAGACCTCATCTCTACAATAAATCAAAAAACTAGCCGGGCATGGTAGCGCGCGCCTGTAGTTCCAGCTACTTGGAAGGCTGAGGCGGAAGGATCACCGGAACCCAGCAGGTTGAGGCTGGCGGCCACTGCACTCCAGTCTGGGTGACAGAGTGAGACTCCAACTCAAAAAAAAAAAAAAATTTTTTTTAATTTTAAAAAAAGAATTAGGAGAAATGTATGCCAAGCATTGACAGAAATGTCTGACACTCAATAAATGGTAGCTGTTACTAACCTGTGCAGGATGATGCTAAAAAGGATGACAGCATCATTCTGCAGAATCGTATCTGTGGACCATTCTAGAATGGTCTAGAATGGTCCACAAATATGGTCCACAGATATGATTCACTCACTTCATCTCATTTGTGAGTGTCTACCCATTTTGAGGCATGGTGCTGGTGACTAAGGATGAAAAGACAGAAAAGAGATGATTTCTGTTACTCATAGTATGTTGTGAAATAAGGTTGTTTTTTTTTTAAGATGATGAAATAGATAATTCTATGCATAGGCATAAATTTTAAAAAGTGACTCAAGAATAAGTAGAAAGGTGAAACATAGATTAATAACCATACTATAGTAGACCATGGCCAGGCCATCAAAACTTGAGTAGGCACGATAGCACAGTGAGAAATTTAAAACTAGGTTATATTCCATGATGCTTTGTAAATGGTAGGTGCCTTTGTAAATGTTAGTGCTACAAAGTGGTAGTCAAAAACTTTTAAACCTAGAACCAGAAGACCAGTCTGGGTAACATGGTTTAAATAAAATGAAAATGTGTCCTTTTTTGGTACAGGTTCCTTGTGTGCTGCTATGTGTCCAGCTATACTCTCTCAGCCAGGGGTGGCTTCTCCAGCCTAGCAGAGCCCTTCCTCCATGTGGACTGTGAAGGCCACCAAGTAGTAGTGTGCTTCCATGAGGAACAAGGATGGTACCAGAAAGCCCAATTCACTCAGACCTCCATGAATCCTGGAATGAATCCTTGAGTCCATGAATCCATGTATCCTCTCAATTGCTTGTTTGTTGATCAGGAAGTCAAACACAGAAAAAGTTATTTTGCTTAAGAAAATTGTGTTGCTCAAGATATAATTCTCATTACTCCTCCTGTTACCATAGAAGCTTATGCTATCTGGCTCCTGTTACCATAGAAGAAATTGAAAAAAAAGAACAAATTATTTGCATATTATAGCAACATTTAATGCATTGAAAAATATCTAAAGTTTTCGATTCCATTTAAAAACCTAGAAAGCTTCAAAAAATATTGTACTCAAAAACAAAGCTATAAGTCAGTATTTTCAAATTGACCCACAAACTTTTTTCTAATAGATGTTAGTGAATGGTCCACACAAAAAAAGATTTTGTGATCAAATAATTTAGATTAATGCCATACATGACAGCCTTTCTTAAAGATTCATAGTACATTTTTATATGCAAGGTTCTGAGGAGTCCTGCAATGAAGATAGCAGTTTAATCAGGTTCACAATTTTTCTAAAGCAAAGAGAATAAGAGAGAGTGAAATGATCATCACCAACTCAATTTGGAAATGTCAGATTTCATCAGGACAACAGATATAGGTCACATTCTCTGCCCACAAATGTTAATAATGAATTTGTAATTCCTCATAAGTCTGACTAATACTTATGTGACTTTCTATTTATTCATTTATGTAATGTATTATAATTTAGATTTTTCAAAAGGTATGTTATTCCTTTAAATATCAACATCAATGCAACTTGTGTTTTTATTTGGTTTTTCTTCATTGCCTCTGAGAGACAGGTGAAATTTGGAAGAGCTGAAATTAGCCCCAGAGAAAAAGGATCAATCTAGGTAGAAGGGTAAGAAAAAGAAATTATTTTTGGAAACTTCTAATTAGAGCCCCCTTATCTTTGTCATCTAAGCAGAGATGTGGATAGAATAGAATGATGTTCCAAGAAAGGTTATGGGAGTCCCATAAAATTTTTTTACGCAGCTACTCTCTGAACCCTATACGTGTTGCATATGTGTGTCTCACATGCTATTTGAACACGTGGATCCTTGTTCCCATGCCATAGCCATGGCGCCTTTTTGCTAGGTCCATGATTACAGGGCAGGCTTCAACTGTAAATGTTTTAGCTAAACTTCATGGTGGACACTAATGATAAAGTATTTCTTTCTAGAGTCTGAATGCCATGGCTCTAATGCTATCAATCCATACAGATGGCTGATATATGATGAAGGAAAGCATCCATTATGCAAACTATATTGGGCTATGAACATCTTGGGCTTGGAATAAACCAAATTAAAGTTGTCAAATATTGCCTTCTATGCACAAAAATTTTGGGAGCTTCAGTCTAAAATAAATTTTAAAATTCATCCTGATTTCTGCTCTGTCAATTCATGATTTTGTTTCATAAAACAAAGTTATGAATTCCTCAATTTGCTAGAGAGATAGAATTAACTATATGTCATATATATATCAATCAAAATTTCTGGGTATCATCTTGATATAAAGTCCATTTTGTTTGCTAATTTCTAACTCTTGCAAGAGATCATAACAACAATGTCTTCTTTAGGAGGCTGATATCAGCAATCTCAGCTGAATATCTTTTTTGGCTTGCTTAAAAGTTGCACAAAAGTTACTAAATTCACCAGCCTAGGCAACATAGAGAGAGCTCTTCCTCTTCCCTACACAAAATAATAATTTAAAAAATTAGCTAGGCACACACCTGTAGTCCCAGCTACTTGGGAGACTGAGACTAGAGAATCACTTAAGCCCAGGAGGTTGAGGCTGCGGTGAGCTATGATCATGCCACTGCTCTCCAGCCTGGGTGACAAGGTGAGACTCCAACTCAAAAAAAAAAAAAAAAGTTACTGAGTCCAATTATGACCAAAACCTCCCCCTTAAAATTTAGAAAATAGGAAAATGGACTTTCCATACAAAGTTCAGGGCATGACTTTATGGACCTAATTCAAATAAAGTAATATCTCTTTGAAAGTTTTATTGCTTTTACAGTTGTCATGAGAATCACAACAATGAAGACATTATGAAAAAAAACTCCAGTTATATATGTGTTCAGCTATATTAATTATTTCTTATGGAACCAAGGTCAAGCATCTTAATATTTTATTTTAATGAAGATAGAAAAGGTAAGCAAGCTAAAGTATATATGGACACTTGTAAAAGAGGTGATAATTATTAGACTGAATTGTATCTTGTAATTTTTTAAAGACTGGTCAAATATATATCCAAAGAGGCAATGAAGTTTTAAGGATATTTACAATAAGTAAAAGGAGTCATTTTTACCCAGAATTATAAAATTATACTTATTTGTTTATTTTTTTAAAGGAGCTGCTAGACACTAGAGTGAAGAATACGACCACTGAATTTAATGGGTTAAGATTCCAGGCAGCCAATGTTCACTTTTCCAAAAGTGTTCATCTTACTAGGGACTCAACATAGACAATGGAGAAGACGCTCACACCATTAAATGGGAAAATGGTTCTATTTGTGGGCAGTTTTAGAGGAATAGGCTCTGAGGCTGAGATAAGCATCCAGGAGGCTCATTGGGGAGGGTTCTGATGAACAACACCTTTGAGGTAGAAATGGAAGAGGACTGGGTGGAAGAAGAAGTAGAACAATGACGTGGTGGTAATCAAAGTCTCAGTTGAGCTTCTGTGAATACTATGGAAAGACATAGAGGTGAGACAGCCCTTCCAAACTGTCTAAAGTTGAGACAAGGTAACCAATCCAATCTTTCTTACCTCCACACTCACTGGTTGTGGATCATCCTTGGGAGGGGATGGAAAGTGGGTTAAGACCATCCCTTTTGGTCAAAAGCAATGTCTGAGGAAGGACTCAACTGTGAACTGCCTGCATGCAACACTTAAGGCAGCTGGTAGAACGAAGGGATACTTGGTGGCATACAGAGTATTCACGATCAGTCCCTAGAGTGGAGACTGTTACTAATCAGTGATACTGAGCTGCAGGAATTCCTGACATTAGTAAAATGCAATGAGAGATTCATTTTATGCTTGTCTACTCAGGTAAAATCCAAAGAAGAAAAATCATCAGGACAAAAATAAAAGCTAAGGTTTAAGTTTGGAATGAACAAAATTAGATGCAATGCAATTCTGAGATAATTGACATCTGCAGAAGTCTTACATTAAGTATGTATTTAGATTGTCTCACCCGCACACATGCACATAACATCTATACCATAACCCAAAAGTCAAGAAAATTTAGCCCAGCATTATCTCCTGGTGAGAGAAATATGGCATCACTCTGATAAACAGACATCAAATGATGAGCTCTCAGTCAGGAGCAGAGGCTCATCCCTATAATCCTCTGGGAGGTCGAAGTGGGAGGATTGCTTGAGCCAAGGGGTGTGAGACCAGCCCAGGCAACATAGCGAAATCTTGTCTCTACAGAAGATTTAAAACTTAGCCAGGCACAGTGGCATGTACCTGTAGTCCCAGCTACTTGGGAGGCTGAGGTAGAAGGATTGCCTGCGCCTAGGAGGTGGCGATGCAGTGAGTTGTGATCATGCCACTCTACTTCAACGTGGGTGACAAGTGAGACTCCAACTCACAAAATAAAATAAAATAAAGACGAACTCTCCATGCAATCTCTTATTGAGGCCAAAACTAAAACCATGCACTTGTTAATAAGTAACATGAATGCACAGGGCCCTAGTATAGTGTTGCGGGAGTCCAGCTTCTGCCAGTTTCAGGGTACCCTAAAGGTGGAGACGGCGTTGGTGATTGTGAGAATGAGAGAGAGAGGGCGAGAGAGAGAGAGAGAGAGAGAGAGAGAGAGACTGACTTGGACAACTGCTTAGATTTGAGCAGAAGACCTTTATTGAGTGTCAACAGTGGGCTTTTATACTATGCCTCTCACGTGAACATAAAGCCAGGTGTGTGAGGGGCGTCCCCCACCCACCAGATATTCTTTCAGGTATGAGGAAGAAAATCCCATAACAGAATCCATGACTGCCTATAAAACCCTTTTCATCCTAAGCTAATTTATACTAATACCAAGTTAACCAATAACCTAAAAATCCCATAACAAAGTTAACCTTAATCCGTGACTGACCTATCCTATAAACCTTTTTCATCCTAAGCTGATTTATACCAATTAAACTTAAGAAACTTATAGAAACTTAAGTACTTACTTACAACTTAAAGTGGCCCATCCCAGAATGTTTGGAATGTGGCCCAGTCCAAAGTTCACAGTGGGCTACCTGCAAGTAACCCAGTTGCATTCTTTCAACAAAATGGCTGTCTTCTAAAACTATATTCAATAATTTACACCTTATTCAACTTCAATAAATCCTAAGATCATGGCCCAGAAGCCTGTGACCAATACTAAGGCTCTTAGATGTGACCCGAGTTTGAATTGTAAGTTGTGTGAAAGCCAGAACTGCAGTTTGTGGAAGAATGGGAACAATGAGCTTCTAAAGTTAGCTTGTGTTCATCCCGGTCTCAGAGTTTTTATGTTTTGAGCTTACAGGAGCTTATTCTGGTTAGTGCTGAGTAGAAAGGGGGAGGAAAGCCGGGCTCAGTGGCTCAGCCTGTAATCCGGCGCCTTTGGGAGGCCGAGGTGAGTGGATTGCCTGAGTCTGCGGGTTCGAGACCCGCCTGGGCAGCAAGACCTCATCTCCACAATAAATCAAAAATCAGCCAGGTGTGGTAGCGC
>NW_007252744.1:13353-64229 GCF_000164805.1 Carlito syrichta
GGCCACTGCACTCCAGTCTGGGTGACAGAGTGAGACTCCAACTCAAAAAAAAAGAAAGGGGGAAGGAATGGGGTCAACAGCTCCCGAACACATCCTAGTGGTCTCGGAGTCAACAGCCCTTCCTGATCCCTAATGCTCAGGGGACCTCCATGGCCGGGTCCCAACTTAGTGTGTTGACTGCTGAGAAGGTCTTGTTTCCCAACACCTAATCCACATAAAATATTTACTCCTAATTTCAGCCACCTCAACAAATTCACTCAGAGAGTTTTGTTCAAATTAACAAGCTATAATATAGATAAGAAAAATGCATGGTGTTCTCAGTTGCAGCCACTAAAAGAAACCTCAAAAGCAAGAAATGATTATTTTTAAGACAAAGATACAAAATATTAGAAGTTCTATTGATTTTTCTCCAGTTTTATTGATATATGCTTGACAAATAAAACTTGTATATATTTAAGGTAAACAACGTAACTTTTTGATATCTATCTATCTACATGTGTGCATTATGAAATATTACCAAAATCAAGCTAATTAACATACTTATTACCATACATAATTACCATTTTGTGTGTGTAGTGAGAACTTGAGATCCATTCTCAGAAAATTTCAAGTATACAATACAGTATTATTAAGTATAGTTAACATATTGTGCATTAGATCTCCAGAACTTTTTCATCCCACAAAACAGAATCGTACCTTTTGACCAATATTTCCCATTTCCTCATCCCCAACCTCTGGCAACCAGCATTTGCATCTCTACTTTCATTTGTTTGGCTTTTTTGGATTCCACGTTTAAGTGAGATCATGCAATATTTGTCTTTTTGTGTCTGGCTTCTTTCTTTTTTTTTTTTTGAGTTGGAGTCTTACTCTGTTGCCCAGACTGGAGTGCAGTGGCTGCTCCCGGCCACCACAGCCTCGACCTGCTGGGCTCCGGCAATCCTTCTGCCTCAGCTTTCCTGGTAGCTGGAACTACAGGCGCGCGCTACCACGCCCAGCTAATTTTTGACTTATTGTAGAGATGAGGTCTTGCCAAGTTGCCCAGGCAGATCTCAAACCCATGGGCTCATGCAATCCACTCACCTCAGCCTCCCAAAATGCTGGGATTACAGGCTGAGCCACCGAGCCCGGCCGGCTGGCTTATTTCACTTAGTATAATGTCCTCCAGATTCATCCAGGTTGTCACAAGTATCTGGATTTTCTGGTTTTTAGGCTCAATAGTATTCCATTGTGTGTGTGTACACACTACATTTTTTATTCATTCACCTTAGGTTGTTTTCATATCTTGGCTGCTGTGAATACTGAATAATGAACATGGGAGGGCAGATATCTCTTTGAGATACTGATTTCATTTCCTTTAGGTAAATACCCAGAGGTAGGATGGCGGGATCATATGGTACTTTTATTTTATTTTTACTTTTCTGAGGAAACTCCATACTGTTTTCCATAATGGCTGTTCCAATTTACATTCCCACCAATGGTGTAACGAAGGCTTGTTTCTCCACAGCTACCCCAACACTTGTTTTGTTCTTTTGGTCACAGGCATTTGTAATCTAATTGGGAAAATGAAGCAGGTGTGAAGTGATAGTTCATTGTAGTTTTGAATTGCATCCCTGATGCTTAACGATGTTGAGACCTTTTCATATACCTGTTGGTCATCTGCATATTTTGTTTTGAGAAATGACTATTCAGGTCCTCAGACCATTTTCACATCAGGCTATTGGCGTTTTTGCAACTGAGCTGTTTGAGTTTCATATATATCTTGCATATTAAGCCCTTATCAGATGTATGGTTTGCAGATATAGTCTCTCATTCTGTAGGTTACCTTTCAATTTTTTTTTTTTTTTTTTTTTTTAGTGGGAGTCTCACTCCGTCGCCCATGCTGGAGTGCAGCAGCATGCTCACGACCAACCCAGCACTGACCTGCTGGACTCAGGCGATCCTTCTGCCTCAGCCTTCCAAGTAGCCAGAATTACAGGCGTGCATTACCACACCTGGCTAATTTTTTGGTTTATTGTAGAGACAAGGTCTCGTCAAGTTGCCCAGGCTAGTCTTGACCTTGCAGGCTCAGGCGATCCTCTGGCCTTGGCCTCCCAAATTGCTGGGATTACAGGCTTGAGCCACCATGTCCAGCTGCCTTTTGATTAATTTTTAGTGGCACTATCTTTGGGTAGAAGTGTGAAATATAAATCATGCATTTTTTTCCTCAAGAAACCTACTCTTTTTTCAAGACTAGTACACAGATAGTTTCAGAATTATTCATGCCTAAAATCTATTGGACAAGCTATTACACATGAAGCATACAGTTCCAGGCCAAGAAAGGATCTTAGATCATCTAGTTCAACCTACCCATTTTACAGATAAGGAAAAGGAGGCCAGAAATGGTAAGTTACTCAACAAAGGACATAGAGCTAATTGGCAGGTGCTATCACACAGAACTCAACTCTCAATACCATGTTCTTTATGCAACAACAATTTCCAATAACATTTCAGGAAGTTTCCGTGTTTTCTACCATCACTGCAATTAACTACTACTTAATCTGGTAGGAGATTGCGGTTGCTAATGTCCTGATCAACACTCATGGTAAATCTTTAAGCCGCTTTAGTGTTTGGGGTACGATACAGGAAACTGCAAACAGATTTTATATCTTGAATAAACTTGATTATATATCTTGTATAACCCATAAAGCTGGAAAATGTGGTTAACTAGTCACAAAATTTTAAAAACATTGAAAATAAGTTCATTACCCCAGCCCCAGGCCCATGGAAAACAGCTGACTCCATGAGACCCGCGTACTGAGGAAACTGGCAGCTCGAATAACCTCCAGCAATGTTCTGCCTGGCAAGAGGTTTCCAACTTAAGACGATGCATGGCTGGAAGCCAGCATTGGTCATATGAAAAAATTAAAACCAGAATACAGTTTCAAATTCTGTGAGGCAGTTTAAATGACTGGCTGACCCTACATGGTTATTTTCATTGTTGCCTTCCACTTTATTCAGAACAGGATTCTGTGTTAGGATTTTGACAGAAGATACGGGGTGGTGGGGGGGTCCATAACCATACATCTTCCCAACTCCTAAGAGTTCTCTTTTTTTGCTGGATCTTACAAGTCATATTTCACATATTTGTCCTCATTTCCAGACGTCGTACACTAGTGCTTAGCATATTTTATATATTATCTGTGATAGATTAGCTCATTCCATGCTTATGAAGTGCAGGTTAAAAGTTCAACTGTAGCAAGAGTCAATTCACCCTTCGCTCTGATCTGTGGCCCTAGACAGTATTCCAGAACTTATCTATGCCTCTAACAAGAAAATATTAAGAAACTCTCATACAAGAGTAAATGGTCTCCTCACACAACTGGAAGGTATCTCCAACGACACTTCATCTAGAGGTCAGTAGCATCTTCTTTATATACAAAGGGCAGAAGCACTGACTTTCCTAAAAACCAACTGTGTTCCATTCCTTACCCCGGATGCTAGGGATATAGCAATGAGAAAGTGAAATCCAGTCCCAAATGTCTTAGAACTGCATCCTAAACTCCGCTTCTTCCAGGAAGTCTGTTGAAAATTTCAGCTAATCCTTCTTTCTCCTCAGACCCCCTTATACTGGTGTTTTTGTTTCACTTTTATTCATTCCTGCAACACCATTAATCTCATTTCCCCAGTTAGAGTACAAAGGACTTGAAATCAAGGCATTTTCTTTATTTTCTGTCACACATACTGTTTAACACAAGAGTAGTCAGTCCCATTTAATGTTGCCTTTTTAGTTTTTACTGTGTGTGTGTGTGTGTGTGTGTGTGTGTGTGTGTGTGTGTGTGTGTGTGTAAAGGCACATGCCACCATGCTCAGCTAATTTTTTGACCTTTGGTAGAGATGATGTCTCACTATGTTGCCCAGGCTGTGATCTCAAACTCCTGGTCTCAAGAGATCCTCTTGTCTCAGCTCTCAAAGTGCTGGGATTACAGGTGTGAGCCGCCATACCCAGCTAATGTTACCTTTTTATTGCTCTTATGTAGACAAAACATATTACAGGCAAGAAAGACAGCAATTTCAAATAAAATTTTGATGGATTAACACATAAACTAATAAGTAACATATTGATATATCAATATTTAATTCACAATCTCTCTATAACATTAAGTGAAAAAAGCAACAACTATCACTATACATGCATAGGAAAAATAAATAGTTGACAAAATATTAAGTTAAATTACATGAATTGTCATTTTGGTTGCAAGAGTGTTCAACTGCCAACAAGTCCTTATTGTTAAACCTAATATAAATCTTGCTTGGTTACAGATGGATGTAAATGTTCTGCATGTTGTGAGGTACTTTTCTATTTTCCTATAGTGAACAGTTATTTGAAATTAGAAAAACAGTTTAGAAATCATTCTGATTTGCTGAACATACTAATAAGGAACACCTTTTTTTTTTTTGATCTATGAAAGGATGGCTCGGCCACAGGAAATCTGACAGCTAGTCTCCTAAAACCTTGGGATTTGCTGCATTAGATCCAGTTTAACTGTCCTTGAAGAACTGGCTTTTTAGTGTCTAACTCCCTCTAGTGGATCAGATTGCGAATACTCAATTCATCCTTGCAATTACACTTGAAAACAGGGGACCCCTGAAGTAGATGCCAGCACTGTTAGTAATTGTTTTAATTGCAGAAAACTGCAAGCATCACTTCTGAAATGAGCTCCGTTTTTATTTTTCACCAAGTCAAGTGAGTTCAGTGTGTTGGTTATTAATAGGTCCAGCCTTTACCTTCAATTCAATTTGAATTGTAAAGCCTGAAGGAAAGACTCAAAGTAAAGAAAGGTATCACAACATTTAAGGACATTAGAGTTAACTGAATCATCTACCACCTTTCTGATTTTAATGCAGCCAGTCTCTATTACCTACTGCACACACCATAGGGACAACGTCCATGCGATTAACAAGATGAACCAAGTATGTAGCCTAGAACAGGAGGGCTGGGCATGGTCATTAAATGCCACACAATGGAGCTGGGGAGTCTGTGCAACATGACTTTTAACGTTCACATTTATTCAGAAATTGGATAAATATCAGCCATTTACAGAAATTTCATACAGCCAGTGGTTTCTTTGCATTTTGTTACTCTTCTGCTGAATTTATGCCGCAAGTTTAGATTTATTGTGCAAGTTTCAATTTGATGAATCAAATATATAAATGTATATATAAAGATATGCATTCAAGCCAGGCTCGGTGGCTCAGCCTGTAATCCTGCACCTCTGGAAGGCTGAGGTGAGTGGATTGCCTGAGCCCATGGGTTCGAGACCCGCCTGGGCAGAGAGACCTCATCTCTACAATAAATCAAAAAATCAGCCGGGCGTGGTAGGGCATGCCTATAATTCCGGCTACTCAGAAGGCTGAGGTGGAAGGATCGCCAGAGCCCAGCGAGTCGAGGCTGCGGTGGCCAGGAGCGGCCACTGCACTCCAGTCTGGGCGACCAAGTGAGACTCCAACTCAGAAAAAAAAAAAAAAAAGATATGCATTCATATGTAATTTGTACCTCATTCACTCCTAAATCTGTTACCCATTGCTTTCTGAGGTTGAATTTCTTCTGGGAGAAACTTTTTTTGGCACATTTACTGGATGATTCTCTACTCCCCCAGGAGGGTCTCCAGTAGCATCTCTTTACATCTTGTTTCCTTTTACACTGGGAGGGTTCTTTGTGAGATACAAGCCTCAGGCTTAAAATAATCTCACCTTTCTTACTTTTGTTAGTTCAGCGAGTATTTACTGTGGTCCTGTTAGCAGCACTTCACTGTGTTTTGTGCTGTATCTTGTACAAAGATAATGAAAATGTTTTTGAAAGGGGATATTCCTCCAGGATAGCTGGTAACCTAGAAAAGGAATCCACGACTGTGTATAAATAACTCTAAAGTAGAGCAGAATGTGTGAAGTGATTGGCCCACTACCTCCAAGATGCAAGCACAAGCTGTGGAGTTGTAAGAAGGGAGTGGTACTACCATTCACAGATGATGTGAGGCAAGAAGGAACACTTGAGCTGGGTCTTGAACAATGGCTCAGCTCAGAATTTTTTCTCTGCCCATTTCCACTTCTACTCTCCTCAGAGGATGATTGCATTCCAAAAGTCAGAAGATGAGGAAATGGCTAGGCTCATGTTTCAAATAAACCATTTCAGATTTTTAGGCTGATGGCAATGGTTTAAAGGGGGAAACTTGGTATGGGGAAACATGCAGGTGTGGCACAGGGTATATCTAGATGGCTTATCTTGGGTGGTGGTCCTCCTTGAGGTCTGTTTGGTGTTATCTTAGCTGCAATCAGGTTATGGATCAACTGACTCATGCCTCCTCCCAAGTGGGAAGGTCTGGCAGTCAGGCTGTTTTAAGACTCGCCCCCAGAGATTGCTAAGCAAGCATATGGTCAGATAAGCATGCAAGGTGCAAAGAAGATTCTAAAACATGTTTCAAGGCTTAAGATTAAGAGAGGGGGGGAATCCTTTGAAATATACTTTAGCTCCTAGACTCAGGCAAGCCTCTTGACTCAGCATCCCAAAGTTCTGGAATTACAGGCAGAAAAATTATATAAGCACAGCAGGTCAAGACTGCGGTAGCCATGATTATGCCACTGCACTCCAGCCTGGGTGATAGAGTGAGACTCTGACTCAATAATAAAAAAAATAAAATACATTTTAAGACTGAGATGCTTAGTTATCAGAGGAAGCAACACTTTCTAGGTTAGCCCAGCAAATTCAGCTATAAGTTCAGGTTCTTTGGGTTTGTATCACCATGTTTCATATATGTTGAGAGAGCAGGAAAAGACCCACCCTTCTTTTTTATTTATTTATTTATTTATTTATTTATTTATTTTGAGTTGGAGTCTCTCTGTTACCCAGACTGGAGTGCAGTGGCCGCTCCCGGCCACCGCAGCCTCGACCTGCTGGGCTCCAGCAATCCTTCCACCTCAGCCTTCCGAGTAGCCTGTATTACAGGCATGTGCTACCATGCCCGGCTGATTTTTTTATTTATTGTAGAGATGAGGTCTCGCCAAGTTGCCCAGGTGGGTCTTGAACCCGCGGGCTCAGGCAATCGACTCACCTCAGCCTCCCAAAGGCGCAGGATTACAGGCTGAGCCACCGAGCCCGGCTCCACCCTTCTTAAAAATAGAGAATAGTGAGACAGGTAGACCAGGCTGGCTCCCTATTATTGACATGGTCCAGAAGAGAGGACCAAAAGCCCCTCATGAAAGCTCTAGTTTGCTTAACCAACAGTCAATCAGCAACAATGACCCAAGAACTTGTAACTACATGTTCTTGTTTTAGGGGGACTAGATTTTCCCATGCACAGTGAAATCCAAACTTCGACTTCTGATTTTCCCTTGCTCATTTTAATGCTAAAAATCACACCCAGGGGTGGAGATTTAAAATTCTAATGCTTCATGTAATATATGAAGAGGCATAATTACCCTCTGCACAGGCACTAAATGGACCCCACCTATACATGCCCTGACAGACTCTATCCCTATAAAAAAAAGTTTTATAAATTTACCCCTCACTCCTTATAGAGGACAGTTCATTTCTTTCCCCCTCACTCTGCTGGCTTTCTTGTGCATAAACTGAATCAACTTTCCTGCTATGTCTGGAGATCTCTCTTAATTTCTAACCTGGGAGATTACAAGAAGTAACAATAGAGTGGATTTTTCCTTTAATGTCCCTAATAATCTCTTGTTGTATTAGGTAAAAGATAAGGTAGTAGACTGGGGGCGGGAGTGTGTGGCTCACACCTGTGATCCCAAACATTTTGGAATGCTAAGCCAGAGGATTGTTTGAAGCCGGAAGTTCAAGACCAACCTGGACAGCAATAGCAAGAACTTGTCTCTACAAAAAAAAATAATAATTATAAAATTAGCTAGGTGTGGTGGTGCATACCTGTAGTCCTAGCTTCTTGGGAGGCTGAGGCAGAAGGATCACCTGAGCCCAAGAAGTTGAGGCTACAGTGAGTCATGATTGTGCCACTGTACGCCACTCCAGCCTTGGGCAACAGAGAGAGAAACTAACTCAAAAAAGAAGCTGAGAGAACAGTCCTTCAAGAACACAGCCCTATCTTATATCCTTATCTAGTAATAGAAACCAAAAAAGACCAAAACATGAAGAGAACAAGCCAGAGGCCCCTTTGTTTCCCTTGTCAATACCCCCTTCCATCTTTTTCCCGGTCTACTGCCTCTGGAAGGCAACCTGGCCTGTGTCCCCTCCACTCTCCACACTCTCAAACTCTGCCTCCCAGAAAGGCTTGGACTTAACCCCTCTGATTACTATCTAGGTGCCATCTAATCTCAGTTCCTCGGTTTCCTTACCTGTAGAGTCGAAATAATAATTACATTACAAAAATATTGACAAGGCTGAGAGCAGTGGTTCAGCTTCTAATCCCAGCACTTTGGAAGACCAAAGCAAGAGAATTGCCTGAGCCCGGGAGTTCAAGACCAGCCTGGGCAACTTGGTGAGACCTCGTCTCCACAATAAATCACAAAAAGTTAGCTGGGCATGGTGGTGCACACCTGTAGTTCCAGCTACTTGGAAGGCTGAGGTGGAAGGATAGCCTAAGCCCAGCAGGTCAAGGCTGTGGTGGCCGTAAGCGTGCCACTGCACTCCAGCCTGGGTGACAGAGTGAGACTCCAAATAAAAACAAAAAAATGTTGAGAGGATTATATGCTATAATGTGTATAAATTCAATGAATGACTGTAGATTATGCAGATGATTTTAAGTGAGGTGACCTGCACACATTTAGGAAATGTTGTCTAGCACATAATAGTTCAACTCCATCTCCATGATCTGGAACACCTGGACTCAAAGCATCCTCCTACTTCAGGCTCCCAAAGTGCTTGGATTACAGGTGTGAGCCACCTCACCTGCCCCCCCATCTCCATTATCACCTTGGAGTTGTTATAATTTATACTATTATGTAAGTTAAGCATTAATATGTGTGAAAGTAATGTACAAACTGTAAAAATCCGTGCAAATGTGATATTTTTAGTGAGTTAGTTACTCTAGGGTTTTACCCTTCCTAAGGGATATTTGCATTTTACTTGGAGACAAAAATCTTAAATAAGTTGACACTATGACGTTTATGCATCCGCCCAATTGATTAGGGAAAGAAAATATAGGAAAGGTGGACAATCTGCTTAGCGGACCCTCAAAATATATCAAGGAAGAGTAAATCAACTTTACAACTCTCTACATATAGAAGTAACACAGGAGGATGTCACAGGCCTTGGGGGGTGTGCATGGCCATATCACATGCAGTGAATATGAGACAGGAGAGAAGGAAGAAACCAGTTATGCAGACAGGTAGGGTGGTCCTGGGAAAACATCCCATTTTGCCTGCTACGAGTTCTGGGTGGAGTTCACAGACTGGAGAGAGAACACCTATTCTCTAGTCCATGGATTTCCTTCCTCTTGCACATGCTTCTTCTTGATTCTCCCTTTTCAATCTTCTCCCAATTGGTCCTTTACCTCTATAGTGCCTCTTTCTGATTGGTGCATTTTTCAAGACTGCCCACCAGCCAATCTGCACACACTTCCTCATTCTGGGCCTAGATAAACCCCTGAACTCAGTCACGTTTCCAGCAACCCACTTCTGGGTCTCCTCTCACTGCTGAGAGTTACCTGTCTCTTGATAAATTCCGATTTACCTACTCTCCAATGAGTTTTCCTGTCTCCTAATAAACTCGGATTTACTCACTGTCCAATGTGCGTGCTCTTTATTCTTGTAGCACATGAGACAAGAATCCAGAACTTGCTGAACTAAAAGAGCAGTACTCACTGGACTGGAAGAGCTGGACGGGTCGAGCTGAGAGAGCTATAACACTCCTTGAGGCTAGGCTCAGCAGTCCACTGAGTTGAGAGAGCGGTAACTCTACTTGGGACTCCATAGCTATGGGCCTCCCAGAGTTCTCCGGCACCATGCTATTGTATCCTCGGCCACCTCATGGATCTCAGACTGGCAGCGTAGCTCCAGAACAGCAATTTAGGAACCTTGATCCCACCAAACTAGAAAAAGCTGTATCAATTAGATACAGCTTTTAAAAAACAGCTCCTGCTTTGCTTCTGAGCTCCAGGAGAGAAGGGATGCTTGAGCTTTGACCATGGGACGCCAGGCAATCATGCCTCCAGAACTTCTCAGCATGGGCTTGGTCCTATCAGACCTACCAAATCAAAAATAGAGTTAGTTTCTGGAAAAAGGAACTCTCATCGGTGTATAAGTAACCGTAGAGTTACTTGGAGAGATAGATGAGTTAGTTGGCGAGATAGATGGGTCCCAACAATTGGCCATAAAATGGAATCCTACACTTGATCTTAGCCAAGAGGCTAAGAAGGGTTTACATGTTTAATGTAGGCTTATCAGTTGTAACAAATGCACCACTCTGGTGAAGGTGTTGATTATGGGGTAGGCTGAGCACGTGTGGGGACATAGGGCATATGGGATCTCTTTGTACCTTGTGCTCCATCTTGTTGCCACAAACCTAAAGCTGCTCTAAAATAAAGTCTGTTTCTAAAAAAGGCACATATTATTCTTTGTGTATATTAAGCCCTTGTGACCTTCAGCATCACACCTATAGACACACGTGCACAGGCACCATCACAACTTCAGGCACAGGGTGCTGAGCCTGCCTCCCTTCCAGCTTTGCTCTCTCATCAGACAAGTGGGATAGGATCATTCTCCTTCACTGTAAGGATCAGAATCACTCACTATCAAAGCATTCACATTTTATACCCATAAGTGGAGGGCAGAGAGGATGTAGCTGAAAATGAATACCATGGCTACAGAAATAATGAGTTTATGTCTCCTGACTCCTGTCACCACACTGCGGCATGGTGGCATTTGTCCTTTAGTCTTGGGTCTAGGACAAATATAAGTGTCAGGGTAGTTAGCCACAAAAGCTGTTTGAAGGTAAAGAGCTTCAGTACCTATTGCCTATTTGGATTTAATGTAGTACTGATTCCATCGAATGGCAATGAAGAACTTTCTAATTCAGACCAGGTACAGTAGCTCATGACTGTAATCCCACCACTTTGGGAGACTGAGGTGGGATGATTGCTTGAATCCAGAAGTTCAAGAGCAGTCTAGGCAACATAACAAGACTTCCTCCCTACAAAAAATTGAAAAAAATAGCTGGGCATGGTGGTGAATGCCTACAGCCCCAGCCTGTCAGAAGGCTGAGGTGGAAGGATCACCTGAGCCCAGGAGGAGGTCAAGGCTGTGGGGAGCCATAATCATGCCACTGAGCTCTAGCCTGGGTGACCGATGAAGATACAAACAAACAAACAAAAAAAGAATTACAATAGTTTTTGTTCTGATCTAACATCACTTTTTTTTTTAATCAATATTTTTTATTATGATTTTGTGGGGTACAGTTAAGGTTTAGGTGTACAATTACGTTTCATTCAGGCACCCTGTTGATAAGAGGTGTTTCCCCATCCCCAGACAGATATTTGCGACTGTTAATCCCATCCCCCTTCCCCCCCATAGTTTCCCAGTACCGTCAGTCATTTTCTTATAGTATTACATTGAATGTTCAAGGTATATGAGTGAGAACATGTGATACTCGGATCTTTGTTTCTGTGAGAGGTCACTCAGTATTATAGACTCTAGTTCCATCCAGGTTGCTGCAAAATTCATGATTCTGTTCATTTTTATGGCTGCGTAGTATTCCATTGTGTATATGTACCACATTTTTTTAATCCAGTCCTCTTTTGATGGGCAGCATGGTTGTTTCCAGGTTCTTGCTATTGTGAACAATGCTGCGATAAACATACGTGTGCAGGTATCTTTTTTATAGAGTGATTTGAGGTCTTCAGGGTATATTCCCAGTAGGGGGATTGCGGGGTCATACGGAAGGTCTATTTTTAGAGGCTTTCCACAGAGGTTGCACTAGTTTACACTCCCACCAACAGTGTAGAAGTGTTCCCTTTTCACCACACCCTCTCCAGCAGCTGTTATTTTTTGAGTTGTTGATAATTGCCATTCTGACTGGAGTTAGGTGGTATCTCAGTGTGGTTTTGATTTGCATCTCCCTGATGATTAGTGAGGTTGAGCATTTCTTCATGTGTTTGTTGGCTGCTTGGATGTCTTCTTTTGTGAAGTGCCTGTCATATCTTTTGCCCATTTAAACTTTTGTACGACCTGGAGTTCGCAAATACTTTTTCCCAGTCTGTAGGCTGTCTCCCTGCTCTCTTGATAGTTTCTTTGACTTTGCAGAAGATTGTCAGTTTAATAAGGTCCCACTTGTCTATCTTCTCTCTTATGACCTGTGGGTTTCGGGTTTTGTTCAGGAATTGGATGCCAGTTCCGATTTCCATGAGGGTATTTCCTTCCTTTTCTAAGGTTCTTATGGTTAGAGGTTTTACATTTAGGTCTCTGATCCATTTGGAATTAACCTTTGTGCATGGGGATAGATAGGGGTCCTGTTTCAATCTTCTGCATGTGGTCAGCCAGTTTTCCCAGCACCATTTACTGAATAGGTTCTCCTCTCCCCCAGTGGTAGGTGATGGAGGCTTTGTCAAAGATGAGTTTGTTGAGAAATTGAGGTTTTGCTTCTGGAATCTCAATTCTGTTCCATTGATCTATATACCTGTTCCTGTACCAATACCAAGCTGTTTTGATGATTGTAGTTTTATAGTAAAGTTTGAAGTCTGGTAATGTGATACCACCTGCTTTGGTTTTTTTGCTGAGGATTGTTCTGGCTATTCTTGGACGTTTGTGTTTCCATATGAATTCCTGTGTTGTTTTTTCTAGGTCTGAGAAGAATGTTTCTGGTAATTTGATGGGTATTGCATTGAATTTGTAGATTACCTTAGGTAAGATGGACATCTTCACAATGTTGATTCTTCCAATCCATGGGCATGGGATATTTTTCCACTTGTTTGTGTCATCTTTGATTTCTTTGAGCAGTGTTTTGTAATTTTCATTGTAAAGGTCTTTCATGTCTCTGGTTAGGAAGAAGCCAAGGTATTTCATTTTTTTTTGTGGTTATTGTGAATGGAATTGTGTTTTTTATTTGGGTTTCTGTTTGTTTATTATTGGTGTAGAGAAATACGATTGTCTTTTGTACATTTATTTTGTATCCTGAGACTTTGCCGAAGGCCTTTATCAGTATAAGGAGGCTTTTGACAGATTCTCTTGGGTTTCAAGGTACACAGTCATATCATCTGCAAAGAGAGATAACTTGACTTCCTCTTTTCCTATTTGGATACCCCTGATTGCCTCCTCTTCTCTGATTGCTCTAGCCAGGACTTCCAATACTATGTTGAACAGGAGGGGTGAGAGTGGGCATCCTTATCTTTTTCCAGTTTTCAGGGGAATTGGTTCCAATTTTTGTCCATTTAGGAGTATGCTGGCTGTGGGTTTCTCATAGATGGCTTTTACTATTTTGAGGTATGTTCCCCGTATGCCTAGATGTTCAAGGGTTTTTATCAAGAAGGGGTGCTGGATTTTATCAAAAGCTTTTTCTGCATCTAATGATATAATCATGTGGTTTTTGTTTTGACATCTGTTGATGTATTTAATTACATTTATGGTTTTACAAATGTTAAACCAGCCTTGCATCCCAGGAATGAAGCCTACTTGGTCATGGTGGATGATTTTTGAGATGTATTGCTGAATCCGGTTTGCTAGGATCTTGTTGAGAATTTTAGCATCTATGTTCATCAAAGATATTGGCCTGTAGTTCTCTTTCTTTGTTGGATCTTTACCTGGCTTGGGTATCAATGTGATGTTGGCTTCATAAAATGATTTGGGGAGAGTTCCATCTTTTTCAATTGCCTGGAATACCTTCAGTAGGATTGGTATCAGCTCCTCCTTGAATGTCTTATAGAATTCTGCTGGAAAGCCATCAGGACCAGGGCTTTTTTTTGTAGGAAGCTTTCTTATTACGTAGTCAATTTCTTTGATTGTTGTTGGTCTATTTAGGGTCTCAATTTCTTCTTGTTCCAACCTAGGTAGGTTGTGTCCTCCTAACTTCTATATCCCTTTCTGTGTGCCTCATTTATGTTATACCCAGTCTTAGAGTTTTTGCAGTGTTTGTTGTCCTTGCTTCGTACCCAACTATACACCTACACTCTTGACTATGAATTTCTTTAAACCTGGAATAAGCTTTATTCATCTAAGTATACCTTACAATATATATCACAGAATTTAGCATATGGTCAGTAAATATGGGACTAATTCAGTAAACCTATTCAATTTAAATATGATAAACACTTTAAAACATGAAGGGAATGGTAGTTTATCAAAATTTTGGTATGTTTGGAAATATCAATTTATTATATCTAAAAGTATATTATGATAATTATTCTTTGAGCATTAGAAAAAATATATTGAATTCCCATGAGTTATTGCATTGCATAGTCTTAAAAAATTGTTCTAAGATCATAAGGTTACATTTTATCACCCGAACTGTGTTAAAGAATACAAAACTTTATAATTATACTATAGATTATGAGAGACAGAAGCGGCCCCTAACCTCTTGAGATCTTAATAATGGCATATGTTTCTAATGGATGCAGAGGTCTAGAGCAGCACATTTGAATGTGTCTTCTGTGGGATACTATCCCAAGCAGTGCTTCAACAAAGCAAGTTCTGTTCACAAGTAAACTTGGGAAATGACTTATTTTTTTCTTCTAAAATAGTATCTGAGAGTTTCTGTCATTAAACAGGCAAACAAATAACCCAATGAGCAAGCAACAAAACACAGTTAAACTTCACATAAATAGCAGATATCCAGATATTCGGTATTCATTTGGCCACAGAAACCTCTACTGATCTCCCTTCTCCTGCCTGACCTTGCTGAAATAATAATTGGCATCCTGCAGAATACACCAGAAGAAATGCAGCTCTGAGTCTTTATAAAGCCTCTTACTAATTATATTTGTTGCACAAATGATCTTATAACCAAGGAAAGTTTTCTAAAAAGAGAAATCTTATCCCTCTTGTCAGCATTGTGGCGTATGTTGTTTGCACTTCTGTGTTTCTTTTCAGGATTGTTCTTGTTCATTTTAGTATCGTTGTAACCATAGTATATATATATAATTTTGTGTTATTTTTAAAGTTTATAGTTTTCAATTGTCATCTATATTTTATAACTATCATTTCATGGCTAAATGTTTCATTGCATTCTTGTTTAGATTATGTCTAACTTTTATTTGTAAACAATTTAGAAATGAACGTCTTTGGGCATGTTACTTCTTATTGAAAAAATGAACATAAAAATCCTAAGAACATAGATACTGAGTTGAAAGCTCTAGTGATTATGGTCATATTGCTTGCTCTAGCTCTTGGATCAGTTTATATGGCTTCCTGCAGTATTTAATTATATGGAGTTCCTTCACTGTCATGCTAGTAGCAATAGGTTATTCTTTTAAAATTTAATTGACATGAAATGGAAACTTGTGAACAGGCATTGTTTTTTCTTTCTATAAGCCTGATAGACTGAACAGATGAAAATGAGTTATTGTAAAAAATGATTTATGGATGACTTTTCCTACACTTAAACCCATGACCATCTGGATACAGATGTGTTTGTTCTAGTATTGATAGTGATTTTTATCCTGAGCTACTCTTTCATTTTTTTTATAACGTGCTTGTTTTCTCCAGTTTCTTACAACAATGTTCACTACTTTGTGATAATTTCAACTGTGTTTTATAAAGCATTCCATTTGTGTTATTACTGGCTTCCCTTTAAGAAATACCAAGTTTGAGAGAAATATTTTTTTATATTTCTGTTTTTTTCTGTTATATTGTTATAGTCAATTAATTGGTAAACATTGTGAAAAACTCTTGCAAAAGAATGTAGAAAGAAATACACATGATTATTCAATTTCTTTTTGGGTAAGGAAAGTCTTTCCAAGTATAAATATGGAAGAAATTCAAGAGTAAAAAACTGATAGATTACATAGGACAAAATTTTATGTAGTTAAACAGGGCAAAATAAACAGGTAAACTATTCACTCAAAATTTTAAAAATATGTGATAGACAAATTCTTAATCCGTTTAATAGTTAATGAGTTCTTTTAAATATATCAATAAAACCTCTCATGTAATTCTTTCAGAAAAATAGACTTTTTTTTTTTTTTTTGAGTCGAGTTCTCTATTACCCAGGCTGGAGTGCAGTGACACCATCCAGGTTCACCACAACCTTGACTTCCCAGGTTCAGGCAGTCCTTCTGACTCATCCTCCGGAGTAACTGTGACTACAGGTGTATGCCACCACGCCTGCCTAATTTTTTGTTTATTTTTTGTAGAGATGTGGTCTTCCTC
The DNA here is from genome assembly GCF_000164805.1 of Carlito syrichta. Classification (NCBI taxonomy): domain Eukaryota; kingdom Metazoa; phylum Chordata; class Mammalia; order Primates; family Tarsiidae; genus Carlito; species Carlito syrichta. The sequence goes on from NW_007252744.1 coordinate 29,653, forward strand.
TGTTGCCTAGGCTGGTCTTGAACTCCTGGGCTTCAGCAATCCTCCAGCCTCAGCCTTCCTAAGTGCTGAGATTACAGGCATGAGCCACTGTGCCCAGTCAATAAACTCTTTTTCAATGAACACATTTTGCTTTTATAATCAGGAAAACTTCAATTTAAAAATTGTGATAAGTACATAAAACTGGGCATTTTGCAAATTTGTACCATGTGAGACATTTATTTTTAGATTAGTTTTTACTATCCTATGGGATATGTCATTACATAATCATAGATATACATGTATTTAAATTAGCAGTACTTTATTTTCAGTTATAAATGCTAGCAAGACTTGAGTTCTAAGGACAGATCAAATATGAAAGGGGAGAAAAGTCAAGGCTCTGAGAAGGTATTCCCAGAAATATTTAAAGATAGTGACAATGAGATAGTGAAGAGTTTTATCTCCTATTTCTTCCAAGTTCCCATATGACTGCACATTGTCACCTTTGTTGAAGAGTTGAAAAAATACCAGCCCAATTATCATGATTAGACCAACTTTGCTATAGAATGTCATTAATGTTGTCAGAAAGTTTCAAAGTGCACAAAAGTTAACTGCTCTCAATTTGTCCCCTGATTTAGAAATGTATACGGTTATCTAGATGGTACCCAGGTTTCTTGAAGGGATACAATGTGGAGAGATAAGTTTCAGAGGGGTCACACCTGGGATGACTTGCCCAAGGCAATTGGGCACTAAGTGGTAAAAGGGGAAGAGAAGTTGCCAAAAAGTCAGAGAGATACAAAGAAAATTTTTCCTGCATTCACTTCGTAGCCCCACTTTTCCAAGCAGCTAGGTTTTTTTTGTAGTTTAATTTATCAACATCTGAGTAATGAAATTAGGTGAGAGCATGATCTGTGCTTTGTTGATTTTGATTAGATATTCATCTTTATTAAGATGCAAACTCTTGTGGTTGTCACTACTCTGATTGGTAGGAGAACTGTAAGCTGATCCCGTCTAATTCTCGAGTACAACCTCACAGTGAAATGGCAAGTAAGAGCCAGAGATTCAGATATTCCTGATACTAGTAGGACTATTTTAAAGCTGCAAAATTGTGACTTAAGTGTTTTTTTACTAAAACTACTGTTCAAACTGTATCCAGAAATCTAACAAAGTTTTCTAAGCTTTTCTAAATTAACACGTATGGCTAAGTATCTCTAGGGAGATGGATATGCAGGGGTCCACGTGCATACACATTTGCTTTCAGCTCACCCCCACCCTCCTCACATTTCCCCAGGGATTTTAGTGGTTCTTTTTTTTTTGAGTTGGAGTCTCACTCTGTCACCCAGACTGGAGTGCAGTGGCCGTGCAGCCTCGACCTGCAGGGCTCCGGCAATCCTTAGCCTTGGCTCCGGCAAGCCTCAGCCTTCCAAACAGCCGGAACTACAGGCGCCCGCTACCACGCCCGGCTAATTTTTGATTTATTGTAGGGATGAGGTCTTGCCAAGTTGCCCAGGCGGGTCTCGAACCCGCGGGCTCAGGCAATCCACTCACTTCAGCCTCCCAAAGGCACGGGATTACAGGCTCAGCCACACATCTGTGTCTCTTGGTCTTCCTGTTAGTCTTTTGTTCCTCACCTGGGGTTCACGTGTTGCTCGCTTTATCTGCCACTGTTGACTAACTTAGCCATTCTTTCCTTCAGTGTCCTCTGCCCTTTTCATATGCTTGTAGAGGGCTTAAAAACCCCTACCTAAGAATGTTCTGTTGGTGAATTGAGAACAGGACTCCTTTGACTTGTGTGATCCACTAATCTGCTTTGTTATGTAATGACCGCCATGTCTAGAAATTAACAAGTCCTTGAACCATATGTTCAAAAGTTTACTTTTCTCAGTGTTTTCCCTCCAAATTTCTACTTTTCTGGGATTTTGCCATCTCATCTCTCAGAATGCTCTGCTGATTCCCTTTTCCTGTCCTCCTATTCCTTCATGCTTGTTCCCATGCTCTTGTGTCACATTTAGTCTTTTTATCCTTTTGCTCTTATGGTGCCAGTGTCTGTGCCTGGGGTGTTTATTTCATCTACATTTTTCCAGTCATGATGAGAAGTATCATGTATCTGACCTTTGTCAGATTTGTAAAAAGCCCAAGTTTAGCAGGGGACTAGCTTCCTGGCAAGGCAACTAAGGTGTTTTTTCCCTAGGAACCAAATCAGTCTTGGTAATCACTTTCCATTCTTGCTCAAATTCAGGAGTTCTCCCAGCTGCAAATCCTACTTGGTGCCCACACCACATGAATGGAGAAAGTGAGAACCATCAGAACCACTTTTACTTTTAGACCATAAATACTCACTGTATCAGTGATATTTATGTCCTAGAAGAACAGAATGTAATAATTTTGTTCAGCTTAAACGTATTGAATTACCCACTATGCTTTCTCTTTTTTTCTTAAGAGGAAGTTGTGCATACAACTTATTTGGATACCAGTAGCTTCTCAGGAAGCATGGCTTTAGATGGCAGGGTTTTATAATTTTGTACCTCAAATTTAAAATCCAGGATCATTTTATATATGCATGAGTTAGTTCAGCTTCCTTCATTAAGAATATAGCATTTATTCTAATTTTGGGAGGAAGAATGGGTAACCATGTCCATGATGAGAGAGACCTATGTTAACTCCATTTACTTAATATGCAGGTACAAGACCAAGATCATAAAAACATGCTTTAAAATGCCAAGATAGTTTGTAAAAACAAAATAAGGAAAAACAAATTCAAATATTTTTTATTTCAAACTCTATAACCTACTTATTGTGGATATGTCAGCTTCTGGAAAGATGGTGCTGCATCAGTAATAAAGATGATTATTTGAAAAATGAAAAAAAATTGTGATAGCATACTTTTAGCCACGATATATCATAAACAGGTGTCTTTGAGAACCTTTTATCCACTGCACTTTTATAGTCTAAAACTATTATGCCTTTTTAATTTTTCTTAATTCCTCATTTTTTTGAGAGCTTTAACAGGTCGATGTTGGTTATTACTGCCATGGTATTAATTGTCAAGGATCTACTGAATTGCAATAGTAATATAAAATACTTTGGAAGCTCAAGGGATGGAGAGATGTTGAATGGGATAAGTGGAAAAAATACAGAACTATAACCTTGGTAACAAGCAGATTTTGAGGGTAGAAATAGCAGGTAGGGCTGGAAATGATGGCACTCTAAAGAAAAGGAGAATATGAACCAAAGCAAGGGAGCTCATAGAATACTGGGAGGAGGAAACGAGACTTGTGAGGTTGTTATTTAAGTCACATGGGTCACAGTTTGGTGGAAAGTAGACTGGGAACAGATTGTATAGGGTCTTGAATGCTATTCTGAGGGATTTAAGCTTTATTTTTATTCCAGGGGCAAGCTGTGCAATTAATATACTCTAATGTCTGAAGCTTGACATGATGTCTGTGCAAACAGAAGATCATAATTGGGAAAAGTGGTGGCAGGGAAATCAATTAGGGGGCTCTTGCAGCAAATCAGATGAGGCCTCATGAACCCGAATGAAGGTAGCATACTTCAGAATGGAATAACCTGGAGAAGTCATCTGTCAAAATCAAGATCAAGATCAATAGGCATAGATCCAAGCCTATTTTGGGCATGAAAACTTCCAAATAATTGCACAGATATTGTTTAAGAAAAGACTAGCTAGGCAGGCACAAGTACATCAGACAGAGACCTGGGAGTCCAAGAGGACCATATGGTGAATATGAATCAGCAGTGTTGTGCTGTTATTAAAAAAACAACCAACACTATGGGGAAATATATTAATAGGAGTGAGGCATGCAAACGGGAGGAAGTAGCCTTTCTGCTCTATTCATAATTGTCCGGACTTCTTCTTTTCTTGTGAATTCCATTGGCCTTCACATTTCAAGGGCATGTTTAGAGAAGGCCAGTGAAAACACTAGCCATTACAGAAGGTGGTGTCTGTGGTACTGGGTCCTCGGGATAAAGTCGTGAAGGCTAAATCACAATAAGCTCTTTTGACCTTATGAGGCTTATTCAAGTGGCTAATGTGAATTCTAGGGCCTCCAAGAATTAAGCATTTTCAAAAGTCTTTCTTCAGGATGCAGCATTATTCATAATTCCCTCTGATGTTATCCTTGTTCTTGTAATAAATAATGGGTGACTTTATTAGGAGAGACAGAGACAGGGAGGTTTGGGAATGCCACCTTCACTCCCAACTGGGGCTGTGTCTAATCCTTTGATCTCATTAGACTTTTTATGGACCTCTCAAGCTTGTCAGAGTTTGAAAGTCCCTGAGATAGGTATCAGAATGATCTGTCCTTCCACTTCCACATCAATAAGCAAGGGTGACCACAACTGCGTGGGAATTAGAGGAACTGCAAATTTCCATTTCTTCTACTTCTTCACTTGGTGAATGATAGCACATTTGAGCTCCTGCTTATTGTCCCTTTTTGAGGGACACTTCTCTAACTATCCAGCTAGGTCAGGTTTCTTGTTATATGTTTTAAGAAAATCTATCTCTTTCTAATAGCACTGACTGGAATTAGCAATTGTGTACTAATTTGTGTATAATTCCATAATGACTGTTTCACCAGATTGTATCCTCCAAGAGAACAGGAATGCTATCTGCTTTTGTGTGCTGAGGTTTTCACAGAAACCACATAACCATATAGATATTTGTTGCATGAAAGAATAATTATACCTATATCACAAAATTAATGAATAAGAGAAAGAGGAATACAGGAGGGCAAATAAAATTTTGGGAGCAGTTTTGGACCATTTAAAGGGAAGCGGTATCACTTAGCAGTTAGATATTTAGCCTCTGTGTAGGTACAAATCCTGGTCCTGCCACTTAGTGACTTGGGCAAGTTTCTGACCCTCTCTGTGCCTCAGCTTTCACATCTGTAGAGTAGAGATGATGATACTACTTATCTCATAGGGTTGCTATGAGAATCAGTGATTTGCTATTTGCAAAACACTATTAAACAGTGTCTGCCACAGAGAAAATGGAACATATGTCTTTAAAATAAATAGAACAGAAGCAAAATTTTGCCACATCTCCATTTGGACAAAGCTTCCTCTAATTCTTTCTTCCCAGAGGTATACCAGTCCTCACTATATTCTTTGAGTCATTTGCGCTGCTGTCTCCTGAAGTGTGGTGTGAATGCCATTTGCTTTGTACAGGGTGACTTTAAAGTACCTCAGCTGATTTACAGGATGAATAAATCTGTCGATAATGGGTATGTATTCATAACTAACACACTAAATACATGCTTTTATTACAATGACACTAAAGTAAATATTTTTGTGGTAAAGATATATAAGTGAGTCCACATGGGATGCAGTTGGTTTCCTTAGCTACTAATGAGGTTACTTACACATTTAAAAAAGATCTTTGAATCTGTGAATTTGCATTATGTCATTTTTGGACACCGTTTAATTTTTCGGTGATTTGCTTTATACTGCTGATAATTTTTCCTACTTACCATAAGTATGACCAAAGGCACTGCTTCAAACAACTTAGCACAATATGGAAAATTGGAAATTGCTAGTTTTTATTTAATAGCTATCTAACTGGTGTGATTAAGTGTGTAAGTTTAATGATGTATTGTTCATAAGGTTATGGTTTGCTTACTTACGATTCAGCGTTTCATACCTTGTATAAAATGTTCATAAGACATGGCCTAAAAAAAAATTTCTAGTTATAAGACTGGATTGTAACTGTGCTTATCTACATGTGTTTTGTCAACATTTTTATTTATTTATTTTTTGCAGCTTATTTCTTTTTTTTAATTTTAAAGATGTGGGGTACCACTCAGGGTTGAGTATACAAATGTTCATTATGCAGGTACCCTTGTTGATGAGGTATGCCTCTCCCTCCCCTAGCAGTTTCCCTAACTGCCAGATCCAACACACCCCTGCCTCTGACAGTTTCCCACTACAGCCAATCCCTTTCTTATAGTATTATGATAATTGTTCAAGGTCGGCTTATGAGTGAGAACATATGGTACTTTGTTCATTGTTTCTGTGATAGATCACAGAGTCTGATCGACACTAAATTCATTCAAGTTGCTGCAAAGTCCATCTGTTTGTCTTTCTTCATGGCTGCATAATATTCCATTGTGTATATGTACCCCCTTTTTTAATCCAGTCCAGCTTCGATGGGCAACATGGTTAACATTTTTAACCTTGGAAGAATATATACACTTTTATACACATACTTGGTAAATTATATACTAGAAGATATGCTTAGTTGCAGAGTAGAGATAGTTGGCATATAGTCCAAGTTTTTATGGCTTAGGAGTTGATTAATAGGTAACATAGCGTCTGGTGTCTCTGCTTAGTAGAATGGTACCTTTGAGAGCATTTACAATTTACATTTCCCCAGTCTTCATAATTTTTATGGAATATTTGACATAGAGCTTATGGTGATACTTTTTCATTAAGCTGGAAAACTAATAATGCTATTCAACCGAAAGCTTCCTGGCCTTCTAATTTTTTTTTTTTCCTTTAGCTTTTCAAAAACTGTGCTTTATACTTTTACAACTGAAATGTGCTGAACCTTTTAGCCTGAAAGTGCTATATTGTGTGAACATTCTCAGCGCTGTTAGACTTGCCAGGATGACCTGAAGGGTTTTGTCTGGCTGCTGCAATTTCCTAGGGCCAGTATTAGCCCCCATTTTTCATCCCTTAGTATTGGCTATTTCATCATTCCTTCAATGTCAAAAGAAAGAGATTTTGTATTACAAAATGCACTATTATGCTATCTGACATTAAAAGAAAAAAATCCATCCTAAAATAACTACTCTATTTAGGATTCTTTATGCTATGAGTTTTGCAAACTTAAGCAGCAAAACTTACCTTTCCTTTTTGAATTTCATTTTTTTTTTTTGCTATTGTGAATTAAAAGTATTGATATTAGGTTGCAGATATTTAAACAAAATGGCTCGATTGTGTGTGTGTGTGTGTGTGTGTGTGTCTTAACTTGGGAGCAAAACTCCTCGACTTGAATCTCAGCTTTATTATTCACCAGCACTGGGCAGGTTTAATGAGCATTTCTGTGCTCTAATTAACTTAACTATGAAATGAAATAATAATACCAACCTGTAGAGTTTTTGTAAAGGTTAGAGAGAGTGCATATGAAACTTATAGCGTAGTTCCTGAAACACTGTTAGCAAATTATTATTTTACAAATGTTAGAATTCTGGAAATCTTACACACACACACACACGCAGTTATTTGTTCTAATAATAAAATTTTACTATATCCTATAAACTGGTGAAAACTGTAAAAAACAAAACAACAACCAAAAAATTAACATTTCCCATATATTTTAATGTCTTGATTTTTTTTCCACCATGGGACATTTCTGTCCTTAGTATATCACTAATAATTTTTATTAAATATTAGAATGGTGGTGATTTAGTGCTTTAAATGAATATCATAATAGTTTTTGTGTCAACCATTTAAAAAAATAGAACTCTTTTGCTCTTAAAAATTTTCAGTTCCTTTTCAGTCATTTATAAATACTCTGTTTTTCTTTTGGGAAAATGTTTTTATAAACATTAGCTTACAGTGCTAAATGAATTGTGTGAAACAATGTTATGATTTTTAAATTTATTTTTAAAAATATTATTAGATTTCTGATATCTTCTTTTACTGTTTTGTCACATTTATATTTTTCATGAAAACATATTTGTGACGCTTTGGTAAAATATTTGTAAAGCTTCATTAAAAAAATATTATCCAGAAAGGACAAAGTAATTATGGTTGGATGTCCTATAAAATACTGTTAAGATTTCATTTTATTTTGAAATGTGAGATCACATGGTCATTTCCAATAACTAAGTGTTTTTGTGCATTTTTTCTTAAGAAGACTAATATACAAATTGTATTGCTTCATTAAATCAAATATTTGTTGTTTTTAAAAGTAGGCAACTATAGCTTGCTAGTTGTAAGGGCAATTAGAAAGAAACATTTTTGATTCATTTCCTTTTTTGACTACTTATTTTGATCATTTTCCACCTTATAGTAACTTTTTCATCTTATAATAACTTCAGTAACCCAACTGCTTCCCTCACATCCTGGTGGACATTATTTAGTGCTGTGAGTTACACTTGACTAGCAATGAACAGGTCATTTAATTGATGACCATATATGAAAATATGATTTTATAATGGACATAATTTCATCAGCCGTGTTGTATTGTGAAACTATCTGAAAAGAAGACATGTTCATATGTTTTACAGGGTTCATTTAATTCTTTTATTATGAGCTCAGAATTTAATTAACAGCAATTTGGAAATATTATTAAAAGGCTATATGATTTAAATTTCCTGTTATAACAGTATTAAAGTAGAAAAAGACAACAATTATTCTGAGACCAGGACAGAAATGGACAAAACAAGTCAGAATTATCCAGGTTTGGGGATTTGCTTTTATAGATAAGGTAGTAGCTGCAATAAATAAGTTGAATTATAGGTTAAATCTAGACAAGTCAGTATGTAATATTTTGAGCATCAGAGACAAAGTACAAAATTGACTTGGGAACTAATCAATGTGGCTTTTTTGTGGGAGGTGGATAAGGGAGGCCATTGAAGCAAATTATCTTGGGTAAAGGGATGGTTTAATGTTGAATTTAGTAATTTCATCTGTGGGAAGATTTTGTGTCTAGACGATGACTATACTAGTTTCTAGGCTGGATGCCACTTCTGGACAGTCTTTTGCAGAATATAAGATATAGATAAATTCACAACTTTCATAAAAAGCGATTTTTGGAAATAAGCAGTTTTTGAAAGTTCAGGGACACAGCTATACTAGATTTTAGTGACTTGGTGAGAATGTGTATAGCTTTAGAACTATTTCTTCGTGACATTAAGAATACTGATTTTTCATGGGACCAAGGATGGAGATGAATCACTTCTTAAATTCTGGGTGTCACACAAGGGAAATGCTTAACATATATTCAGAGTCCCAATGGTCTAATAGATATTTCCTTGGCCTCCATTGCGTGAGCTCTGGCTGGACTCCCAAGCTCAGGAAGCAAGCAATTGTTAATCACGAAACACTGTTTAAAGGACATCTAACTTACTTTGCAAGGGGTCTCATTCTATTTCCAATTGGAGCGTAAGATCGTGGTTCTGTTTTATCATAACCTGGGGTGTCAACAGGGCAGGGCTATTCAGAAGGACAAGAAAGAGGAAGAGAATGAACCTTTACTGAGTGCCTTCACTGAAATGGTTGCCTTAGATACAATGCATCTCTGGATCCTCTCAGTAATGTTAGAGGATAGTAATATCATTCAGTGTCCTAATGAATATTATAAGGTCTTTTATGCAAAGTTTTATTATGCTTTCTTTTTTAAAATATGCGTCATCAATATGAGTCTCATGTACTGTGTAGACTCAGTTTTTTTTTCCTAGTTCAAAATATTTATATGTTTAAATGGAGCTTCACGTGATAGCACTGTTGCAGATACCGCATGTTAGCCCACTGATTCATTCTCACACACTGCATTTAGTAATAGAATTCCTGAATTGGATATAGGGCGATACATGTCCCAGCTTCCCTTGCAGCTAGATACGGTTATTGACTAAGTCATGTTCAATAAAGCATGAACTGAGTGATGCCCTATGCTTAGAAAGAGGAAATATGTCTCCACTTCTCTTTTCCTACTACTCACAGACTACCCGTAGGTCAGATTGAGTTATGGAAGCCATATAGTGAATTTGGAAGCTGTATAGTGAGGATGCCAGAGCAATACAAGAGAAAGAGCCCAGGTCCTTGACATGGAGCAGTCATATCAAATATGAACTATGTATACTCCAACTGTTACATGAGAGACAAAGGAATGGTTTTAATTCCTTGATCTTTTGTAATAGCATATGGCCTAGTATCCTAATTACATCAAACACTTAAAATATCAACACATTAAAATGATAAAATGATGAAAACAATTTGGGGAGTGGAGGTATGTCATTTTCTTTTCATAACAAAATAAGATTCAAAGAGATTTATTTGTCGTCAGAAATGAATCCATACCCCCACTAGGTATCAGTGATCTCTCAGGCTGATAACTCCTGATTTTAGGCAAAGGGGGAGAAGACATGTGACCAGGAAGGAAGTAAAAACTCGCTTAGCCATATCAACACTCAAACAGGTTTAAGCAAGGCTAGAGAAATAATTATATTATTATTATTATTATTATTATTTAGAAAGAAGGATGTATTGAGAGGACAGAACAACTCCAACAGTGGGAGGGGCCCCAAGGGGGTTGCCCAATAATTATATTATTAATAAGCACAACTAGTAATTATAATGCATTTCATATGAGTCAGGCACTATTCTAAGCTCCTTTTATATTTACTCATTTGATACTACAATAGTATGAAGTACTATTATCATCCCAATTTAAGAAAGAAGGATATGTGTAAGTCAGGCACGGAGAAGCTAAATAACATGTCCAAAATTGCCCAGCTAGTTAGAAGCAGAGGTGGGGTTTGAACCTGAGCAGTCAAGCTCAAGTCTCTGCTCTTAATCATGTTTACTTTGGAAAGTTAAATGACTAATGTGAGACTCAGCCCTGAACAGTGCAGTGTTTCTCATGGGAGGGCAGTTGCTATAAATATTGCCCAGGCACATGCTCTCACTCAAATGGGATCTTCCTGGAACCGATGAATGTTTTTTCTAGGTCCCAAGTTAAGAGAATTAGTGTTCTTGAATTCTCAGGCACTTTTAAAACCTTGTCTCTAAGAATAAAACTCTAACTCTGACCTAAAACAACTAAAAAAGCTTCCTTGACAGTAGACTGGAGAAATTATCCTTTTTGAGATATATACAGTTTTTTCCAAGCTATTGCTACAGTAGCACTGAATAAATTATGAAAGGTAACTTCCTTATAATACTTTGTCTAGCAAATTGATTCTGTTAATCAATAGTTGCTCTTTCAATTCTTGCCAATATGCAAATATATTAAAAACAGATACTAAGCGTAGTTTAAATATGATGTTCTTTGGTTGCTTTACATTTTTCTGCTATGAACCAAAATGTGGTTATAGCCAGTAAATATAACAGTTTAAACTACCAAGTGTCCCGGGGGTAGGGCAATCTAGTAAACAATGGCATATTAACTCACTGGAATATTAATTAATTACATAATATTGCAGCTTTTGTGACAATGACTATAGACCTTTATTAGTCTTCTTAGCAGCAGTTTCCCCTACAGTAGCATTTTGATTTATCTTTCTGAAGAAGGTAGGGAAGCTGGGTCATCTCTCAACAACAACTTGCCTATGTAGTGATTCTTTTCTGGATTCCAGCCTTAAGGGTTGGTAAAAAATGCCTCCAGGTCAATTAATTTTTTTATAAATCTGTGGAACTTCTGGAAAGAAGAAAATCTCATGTGTTTGTTTACGAAAATGTAACATGCATGTGTGTTTTTTCTGGGCCAGTTTTCTAATACAGAGCAGGGATATTATGATAATTAAAAACATTTCTACATAGATAATATAACACCTCTCTCCAGAATGACTTCTTTGATGGAAAATACATTTCTTGCTCTTGATGACTAATTTTTCATCTTTAGTATATTAACAAGTGTTTTCTCCAGTATGCTTACTTGGTACCCCAAAAGGTTAGAGGTATTAACAAAGACTGTCCCACAATGATTACAAGTTAAGAATTGCTCTGCCATTTGAAAAATTATCTGATTCTTAATAAGGTAATTTTTTTGGATGAAGGCTTTCATGTAGACAACATTCATATGGCTGCTCTCTCTATTTGTTTCTTTTAATGCGTAATAAGGGCAGAACTCTGACTGAAGACTCTTGTGAGCTTCTCTCCAGTAGTGTGCTCTGATGTGAAAAACAGTGACAGCTCAACTCAAATATTTTCCACAATCTTTACACTCATATGGCTTCATCCAATTGTGAATTCTGTGATGCATAAGATGATATATCTGTGTATGACTTCCCAAACTTATTACACTCGTAGGTCCTCCCTCTTACAAAAGTTCTGATGCATAAGGAAGTGGATGTTCTGTCTAACAGATTTTCGATGTTCAATACTTTCCCTGGGTTTCTCTCCAGTATGATTTCTCTCATGTTTAACAAGACTAGGTACTAAGAGTAGAAAGTAGTATTTTTCCTACGTAGGAAAAATAACCCAACAACTTCTTCTCTACACTCACTGATTACAAATACACATTGTGTTTTCAGTATGAGTTCTCTGATATATAAAAAGTGATAGGCTTTTCCAAAATCTTATATATTATTTACATTCTTAGGGCTCCTCACCAGTATGATTGATGTGACGTTAATGTAGTGAGAATCCCAGTTGAAGAATTTTGCATCTTCTTTATATTCATTGTATTTCTCATTTTATTTACACACTTAGATGTACCAAGAGATATGCTATGAGTTAGAAAGTTATCACTATCATTGCAGGGTTTTTCTCCTGTTTCAGTTCTTGCAAATTGGATAAGCTAATGTTCTAAGAAAATGTTTGAGCACATTTATTACTGTTAACATGACTTTCCTGATGACCACTAAACTAAATTATGTTTTAAATTTTTGACAGTTGAAGCATACTTATAGAAATACACTCTAAGTACTAGCTGAGCAGGAGAATAGAGTGTCCCATTTTTCTACCATTTCCACAGACTCTCGTAAGTACTTTCTTTTGTGAGAATGCATTTTACCTCAAATGTCTCTCCTCATTTTCCTGATAATTGTGCAAACAGTCTTCATATCTCTAGGTCTTTAATGACAAATATCAGAATCATTCCTTTCCATTTCTTCCATTTTAATGCCAGGATTTTAATGTCATAGGAATATTTGTCTTCAGAAATGCTGTAGTTGGAAATTGATATTTAATTTTAACTACAGGCACTGAATCTGACCAAGTCTTTTGGTAAATTCCTCTCTCCACCAGCCATGATTCATCACCTTTCTCCATCTAGAGGATCACATTTGTTAGGAAAGCTGATGCCCCAGGGACACCAGGGACATTATTTGTGTACGACTGGCTGAACAGTATGCTTGGTGAAGTCTGTAGCCACACCCTGGAAGGTAACACGTGTCTGGGACTGGACAGTTAATGACTCAGCGTCATTCTCTCCATTTCCTTGATGGTCATTTCTTGAGTAAGTGGAGAGATCTGAGAATGCAACACTTCCTGTTGGGCCACGTTTAGTCTGGCTTGTCCTGCTGCCACGTTACCTGATCTTTTTGCCCTGGCTTGCTGGCATCACGAGCCAGTTGCTGCAGCCTTTTTAGTGTCATCCACTGCCCATCTCGTACCCAACATCCACCTCTAGGCACTTGAGCTGACCTGTGCTCAGTGCTGCCAACCCACATAAGAATGTCTTTTAAAGAAAAGGAATTATGTGTCCAAAGGGTACGCAATAGTACTTCAGAAATCCAGGTTTACTTCTGATTACTCAAGCTCAAAAACAAAAAAAAAACACACAAAAAAAACATTTCCCAGAAATCAGGCAAGGCTAACTTTTGTCCTAATGATTTTAAATTATTAATTTATAGTCCAGTTTACTCATGTAAAAAAAAAAAAAAGAGATTATAATATAGGGATTAGAAGCTTGGTTTGACCAGTAGAGTTTTGTTTTGTTTTGTTTTCCGACAAGTAGTATTTAAATGTCTTTTGGTGGAGTTTTCTTATTCAGGTCCATGGTTCCCATAACTACCAGCCATGCCACTTAGCATAGGGGGCAAGGTGGTATTCACATGTGTACAATCAACTGCCTCCAGAATCCAAAGCAGTGTTTTTTCATTTTGTTCATCCAGTTCTATTAACTTACTGTCATTGGCCTTGTGAATAAATATCATGTTTTGCAGAACATCTGGGGTAGTTCAGATCCCTTCAGAGTTTAATATGACAGAAGACTAGAGCATAAACATGTCCCTAGTGCAAGATTATAAGCATATACTCTTTTTTTCCCATGTCAATATGAACTACTTCAGAAACTGCTCTCTAATATGTTTGTAAAATGATATGTTATGCAGCTCTGTGGGTGCACACATGAAGCTGTGTTAATATGTTTTAATCCCCCTATTGGTAATATACCTGGAGGAACTGAAATCATTATACACAAAAGATACCTGCACACACATGTTTGTTGCAGCTCCCTTCACAATAGCAAAAACATGGAACCAACCATGTTGCCCATCGGATCTGGACTGGATTTTAAAAAAGTGGTACATATACACAATGGAATATTATGCAACCATAAAGAAGGACAAACATATGGACTTCACAGCAACTTGGATGAATTTAGAGTCGGTCATACTCAGTAATCTATCACAGAGACAAAGAACAGAGTACCATATGTTCTCACTCATAAGTGGGCCTTGAACAATTATCATAATACTATAAGAAACGGATTAGCAGTAGTGGAAAACTGCCAGGAGCCGGGTGGGGAGGGTTGGGATTGGCAATAGTGGGAAACTGCTAGGGGAGGGGGGCATACCTCATCAACAAGGGTACCTGCATAATGAACATTTGTATAACTAACGCTAAAGTACCCAACATCTTTTAAAAAATTTAAAAATTAAAATAAATAAATAAATAAAAATACTACATCTGACATTGACATTGCAGCTGCCATTGGGGTTCCTGCTTGGTTAGGTATGTGATATAACTCTCATCTGTCAGGATTCATCTAGTTTTAGTAGTGTGCCAGACAATAAATTAAATGGGGATATGGTGGGGCCACTACCCCTGAATTCTTTGTCTGTTATTCCCCCTGTTAAGTGACATTGCTTTTGATATACTATCTTGAAAGAACAAGGAGGAGGGCAGAATCTGAGTTTGGTGCTTGACCTTACGGACCACAGAGCCAGTCAGAGAGTTCTGCTATCTAGAGGTTTGTTTGTTTCAATTATACCTTTAGGGCCAGGAATACAACCACTGACTGGATCCATGGACTCCGTGGACCCACTCTTAACCAAGAGCTGGGTTGGAACTCCATGTGTTCCTTGATTCTCATACATCTCCATTCTAATTGGGGATGGGACGACAGGGAGGGGGCACAATGATGTTTCTGGTCCTGGGATATCAATGTCAACTCAAACGCTGTTTCTAACAGCTTTAAAATATCTGATTTCCCACTTTGTACACTGTATGATTACCTTTATAAATGGCTCATCCTTTGCTGATTCCATTGAGAGTTCTGGAGCTGAACTTCTTCCTCAAAGTTATTATTTTTCAGGTAAAAACACCTGATCTTTGGACTCCTAAACTGACCAGTTTTATTTTGGGGAGACGATGTGACTTTGGGCAAGGCAACTTCCTTCAGTCAAAGGCAATTTCCAAAGTAATACTCAGCTGTGACCCACCGGTACACATCACCCTATAAGTGTGGGGAAATGAGTATCTGGCCCTGGAAGGAGGGGTGAGAACCAATGCTACAGCAACAATTCCAAAACCATAGCCAAATTTTGATGGCAGAATATTATGAAATGTATGCAAATAACAAATGTACATGAGAAGACCAAGTCCTAAAATATTCAAATGTGATCCCTGTTGTATCATCATAGCATCTTTACTAAGCACAACACTCATTCACTCTTAAATTCATTTATTCAGTTATCTTTTTATGCCAAATGCCAGGCATTGTGAGCACGATTAGGAGCCCTGCATAGAGTCCTTACAGCATGAATAAACTGAGACACAGGCAAAAAACCTAATTGTCCCAATCACCTAGCTGATAAGTGGGAAAGTAGCAGTTGAAACTCAGTTTTGCCTCAAAGGACTGCTGTGCCCGTCCCTCTATACCTAAAGACCTTTAGAGAGAACATTAACTACAAGTTCATTGCCTTAAAAGGGGAGGAATAGAAAACATGGAATCTGTGATAACTAGATAATGACTCAAGTCAACGGGAGCATTTCAATGAATAAAAATTATTAGTATTTTTAAAATGAGAAAAATGTGCAGCTTGTTCACATAATTGCACATTTTTATTTTAATATTTTGTGCTTTTTGTCACTAGATATCCACAAATTGGTTTTAGTTGTTGAATGGTTATACTTGATCTGCTGCTTCATTCCTCAATGCAGTTGTCTGTTACATCTTTGACTACATTTAGAAAAGTTAGATGGAGAATTAAGTTATCACTCATGTGCTGTTTTCCCCTATAGTTGTCAATGCCCGATGGTACATAAAACCTTTTTTTGTATGCAAACGTTTATCTGAATGTCAGTCCTTGTTGGCAACAAAATGAGTAGCTTCCTACACTTTGAGATAAAATGATTTTGAAGCAGTATCTGAAGAAAATCACTCAAGGTTAGTTTTCATTAATTGATGGCAATAGCTCCCTTAAGATTGTTTAGGGATAAAAGCATATATGGAGATACTGAATATTATGAGACAACATGTACTATACAATGTTACAATATAATTTTTTACACCATGCTATAGAGGACACTTAATTAGCCCATGGGAAAGTCTTGGGCTTACCTTCCCATAGGACTTACACATCTGATTATTAAGATAGTTTCATTTTATCCATTGCAGACCACAGAATATTTCAAATAGCCCAAAGATTCTGGATCCAACTTCTGATAGATTGTCAAGGTTCCTATAAGATCACCTCTACAATAAGTAAAATATAGGTCATTAGGATAGGAGACTTGAGCTACCTCGTTCTGAGCATCAGATTGTGCTAGATGCAATTTTGAAATTAACCCTCTACTTAAAACAGATCCACAAAAATAGAGGTTATTGTCCTTATTTCATAAATAAGGAAAATGATAATAGTTCAATGGTCTTAGTTTTCTTATTCTTTTTTGTTTTATTTCTTTGTGGATTTGCCCTGTCCTGTACAAAAGAGGTATGACATAGAAGATCCAAACATAGCTAAATCAATACTAAGCCTATTGATAGTTGGTATTGGTATCAGGGTATTTTAAAGGCCATTTAGACATCATTTAATTGCATTTCTGCATTCTAGAGATGAAAAACAGAAGAGCATTTTAGAGGCTGAAGCCCAGTGTCACCCAGCTGGCTAATAGTTTAGTAGGGGTTAGGAGCAGCTCTCACCCTCAGGGTCTAACACTCTTTCTGCCTTAGGGCACATTTCTTTGTGGGTTCTATTTTTGTATGCAAATTGGGATGCAAGCAACACTGTTCTTTAAGATCTGTAGGTGTCAAAGAAATTTTTTTTTGTTCCTTTGTCATTTCTCCTTTCTTGGCAAATTCACTTTGCTTTTAAAAAGCAAAATGTGAAAACGTGTATAAAGGCATCCTTTGGAGTATAATGTAGCCAAGAAAACTCCCAACAGCCTGCACTCTGGGCCTTTCCCTGAAATGTGTCCGTCTGAAAGGGGAAAGAAAGGTGACAATGAAACTGGTATAGCATGAAGCAATAAGAGAGTTTCACTTCAAAAACATTAATTCATGCTGTAAGTTTCAATAATTAATAAGAGTTTATATACTACTAATTTAAAAGACGCAGCCAACAATATTATTAAAGAAATTTCTTGTGTTTTTAACATTTTAACTGCTCTATTTAATTTGAATTGTGTCTGAAAATCATTTAATTCTCAAATGCTATTAAAAATATTTCATGTAAGAAACAGATTTATGGCAAAGTGTATTCCATATTATGAACAGAATTCTGCCTAGAATACTGAATTTCTTATTCTCGGTATGTGCCGTTTCCACTTGGCAAAAGTATTTCACATTAGGTTTCACCAAGGTCAACTAATTATCATAATTGCTCAGACGATAAGAGAAATGCTCATACTCTGAACACAACTCATTGTTACCCACTGGCCTTGACTAAAGAGAGTTCATGCAGTTCCTTATTTAAAGACAGAACGAGAAAGTAAACAAATGTGAAAAATGTAAATATTTTTGTAGGCAGTTTTAATAATTTAATTTCTCATTGAAATTTAAGAAATTCAACTTGTTCTGACACCTGTAAATGGGTCCATTACAATTATTTCAATGGTTCCTTTTAAAAATTAGATTATTGTCAAAACACATTAACCTCAAGTTTCAAAGAGAATTGAACTATAGTCTTTGCTTGTATTATAATGTACTGTTGTGTTATTTTTATGATTGAGTAGTGCATTTTCATCTATATAGATGGAAGATTCTACTGACTCATTAATAACACAGGTTCTAGAAGTCATGTTTTCCAGTAATAATGATGGATTTTTATATTCCGCTATCCCTGTTCTGCCATTCTGTCCTGTCACCATCAACAGGGGTTCATGTATTTATTCAGTAACTGGGCAGTATCAGGGATGAATGAGTTAGTGCTCGAGGATCAGAGGATTTTCTCCATGTAAATTTATCTGGTTCACAGAAGAGTTATAGTGGTGATGTTGACCTTCCTAGCGGAATGCGCCGTTGTATGTATTCACCCAGACTATCAGTTTTGTTTTTGGTTCAACAAGCATTCCAAAAGAGGAAGGCATGGCTGCCTTTTTGGTCTAGGACATCAACAAACATAAGATAATGATGATGATAATGATAATGTTGATGACTTCTAGTTGTTTTCTGGGTTGAAGCCAGTCTCCTGCTATATTCCCAGTTACGTTGCTGTGTACAAAATGAGCACTTAAAGGATGTGCGACACATATGTGTTTAGAAGCTTCTAGTCCTCAAGCCTGCCTGTTTGAAATGCAGCCTCTTACATTAGCTATTTGCCAGTGTAAAGCAGGCTAAGTGGGCAGGTGCAGTGGCTTCCACCTGTATTCCTAGCACTTTGAGAGGCTGAGGTGGGATGATTGACCCAGGAGTCTGAGACAAGCCTGAACAAAATAGCAAGACCTTGTCTCTACAAAAAAATTCAGAAAATTAGCTGATGTGGTGGTCTGCACTTGTAGTCCCATCTATTCAGGAGGCTGTGGAGGGAGGATTTCTTGAGCCCAGGAAGTCGAGGCAGTGGTGAGCCATGATTGCACCACCAGTCTGGGTATCAGAGTGAGACCTTGACTCAAGAAAAAAAAAAGAAAGAAAGAAAGCCAAGTGTTAATGTCTTTTGCTTTCTTATATGTAAAATTAGGCAATGAAATGGACTTTGGAGCCAGGAAAACCTAGCTTTAAATACTGCCTCCCCTAATCGAATTACTTGTATAACTTTTCTTTGGACCTCAATTTTTAAATCTGGAAATGGAGGATAATAATATATATCTCATAATTGGTTTTAGCATCAAATGATAAAGCAGTGTTTGGAGTTGTGCGTTTTTACTGAAGGTGGTCAATAAAATATTTCTTTAACTTACCTTTTAAAATAGGACCATTGCGAGTCACTGAATTTTCCTATCTCCTTCCATCTCCTGGGTTAAGGTACCCTACACGCATCTAATTCTTTTTATTCTTAAGGATCTTCATCAGAGAAGGGAATACTACAGCCTTTTGGCAGACTATTCTAGAACTTAACAGCACTCACAGTCAGGGAACTTTCTCATACCCAGCTTCAATCCTTGCTGCTGGAAGGTAAGCTCATTTTTCCTTGCACTGTCCTCTGTGTAAATGATTTTATATATGTATTTATTTATTTAAATGATATATATTTATATGTAAATGGTGACTATATATTTCAATGATGGCTGAGTTATATTTAAATGATGGCTGAATTATCCTTGAACTCTCTTTTATTCATAACCTAAAACTTTTGCCTGTTTGGGGAGTCAGAACCTCAGGTATCTCTCTTAATCTTGATGCTTGCGTTTATTTTCTTGCTGTTTATTAGGTGAGCTCTGAATGTTGGAATGTAAACCAGTATCCATAAGAGACATCTTGGAGGAGCTAGTAGCGATGTACATTTGAAAAGTATATGTAATTCACATTTTAGATTTAGTTAGTAGAAACAAATAGATAACCTATGCTTATAATTTACTTATTTAGTTTTAAACTCACTGCCTTTCTAATAGTCTCATTTGTGTTCTATTACCTACAACTTGAACTACTTACTCCCTGTCTATGGAAGACTTTCATGGAACATACTTAGCCCTTGGAAAATTATATTAACTTATTTAGTCCTGACTGTCTTTCTGTTTTCAAAACGAGGCTCTACTATGGTTGCATAATCCACAGGAATTGGTGTAGCTCTAAAAACCATCATATAATTCATTTCTTTTCACTCTAGAATCATATGCTCTGACGAATTGGCTTCTCTCCAGCTGTGACTGCGTAGGGCTGGCTTCCTAAAATGGTATTACACCTATTATTTTGTCAGTGTACTGTTGTGGTACTGAGCCTAATTAAGTGAAAACTTTGTGTAGTGGAATTATCTGTTTAGCTGTGCATAGGATTCTCCTGGTGAGGGTTGAGCTTAGTTTCATTTTGTTTTGTTTCTACGTATAATGCTCATTTCACAGCATTGCATAGAATCTCCAGAGTGTTTCCACACATACAGATTTACACATATATAAACATTCACACAGAGGCACTCCTGCATTTCAGACCAAAATGTGGCTATTAGCATAGACTAGTTCTGTATAGATTTTTCTAAAGGAATTTAGACAATATTCTTGGTATGTTTAGGCCTAAGCGAGTAAAAGTTTAGCTTACAAATAAATATGTCCACAATTATTATTAACTCACCATTGAACACAGTACCCTTATGCAGACTGAGTCTACCATTTAGTGACACAAAAATGATTATGTGTCTTACTTTTATCTATAACTTAATCAGCTATTACTTTATATTTATAATGTCGTCTCAGTGAACATCTGGTCTGATAATGCTCCTAATAGGTACCAGAATTCAGGTTTGATTAAAGCATTCATTATGTATTGCTCTATCTGGTTATATTACGGATTAAAAATTTGTATGATATACCATAGTATTATGAAGATTCAATGAATCCTGCTGTAACAGGAAGGATAACAAATATAAATTATTTATTATATATGGTAGAAGGTACTCAGTTGCATATAAGGATATAAAAACTCAGAGTACCAAGAAGAAAGAATTTTATGTTTGATGATTAAGAATAGGCTTAGTCATAAAAGATGACAAAGATTTGGGCACAAAAAATTAGATAGTGTGGGGAAAAACATTCTAACCAGACAACAAACTATGAACCAAAACTTATATGTGGAAAAACAGATTTTGTGGAAACTCTGGAACTGTTTAATTTGATTGTAGCTTGGGTAATGGTAATGAATCAGGGCGAAACCTGACAGTGGAGGCCTTGAGTACCAAACTAAGGAAAAAATTAATTCTAAGTTTGATCCTTTGGCTTGCACATTAGACGTGTTGAATTGGAGAGAATTGTTGTATATTCTCTCTCTCTCTCTCTCTCTCTCTCTCTCTCTCTCTCTCTCTCTCAGTTTCTTTCTCTGTCTCCCCCCATCCCGTCATCCTTCCTCTCTCTTGCCATCTTTAGATGATTGGTGACTCAAAAGTTTAATCTGTGGTTTTCATATACTCCGAACCTTTGATTACAGGTGCTTAAAAAGAATTTGATGAGTGAATGTTGAACAATTAAGGTTGAACCTTACCCTGTAGTTAGTGGAGAGGTACAGCATGTTATAGGGTAGTAATCTGGAAAGTTGAACTTTTTAAGAAATGTAGCTGGTCTTGCTGGGTAATAAGAAACACTGAAAAGAGCTAATACTGGAATTAGTCTGTCAGAGGCTATTTTTCTAGTATATGCCATTGCTTTCTAAATCTGGCATTTCATGAGAATCACTGGGGAACTATTCAATGTGGCTGATTTCTAGGCCTTACTCTTTTAAGTCTCTGATTTGGTAGATATGAGATGATTCCAAAGATCTGAGTTTTGATTGTGATATTTTGTCAGATCTGGGAACCACAGATATGAATGAGAAATGGAGGATAGGGAGTGCATTTAGGAAATCTTGCAGAGACATAGCTGAATAAATTTGGGAACAAATTATTTCCTCATATAAGGAAAGAACCAAAGCTGAAACCAGATTAGACTAATGCCTGGCTTGATGTCACTGATGGTGACATTGATGATGATATCATCAGTGAAACAGTAGTGTTTCATGACTGCTGACAGAGATGATCAGCTGTGCTTTGGATAGACAGAGAGATAGGCAGAAGTAAAGAGAACCTCTAGTAGTTTTATCCAACAGATGTTTTCCAGGAAGCCTAGAAAAGAGGACAGAGATAGAGGGGGATAGAGAGCTTAATGTTAATTATTGTAAAGAAGATGATAGTAACAGTGATTATAATGATGGAAAATAATAGTAACTTTAACAAAACTACCCCTTATGTGCCAGGCTACTGGAAAGACATTTGTATATAGCATCTCATATCTCCCCTATAGGAAAATGCCTAATTTATAACAAAAAAGAAAGGTTGGAACTCTGAGACAGTTTGCTTGTGATCAAACAGCGAATATGTGTGGAGTGTATTCTGATAACTCCAGTACCTGACTTATCACTCCCAGAAAAACCTTTATGCTTTAGTGACAAAACAGTGGAGAACGTCAGCTATGGGATTTTTTTTTTGAGATGGAGTCTCACTCTGTTGCCCAGACTGGAGTGCAGTGGCCGCTCCCGGCCACTACAGCCTCAACCTGCTGGGCTCCGGCGATCCTTCCGCCTCAGCCTTCCACGTAGCCAGAATTACAGGCATGTGCTACCACGCCCGGCTGATTTTTTGATTTATTGTAGAGATGAGGTCTTGCTGCCCAGGCGGGTCTCGAACCCGCGGGCTCAGGCAATCCACTCCCCTCAGCCTCCCAAAGGTGTGGGATTACAGGCTGAGCCACCGAACCCGGCTTTTTTTTTTTTTTTTTTTTTACTATCTTAGTTGAAAGACAATTGAAAGAGAAAATGACAGCTTGGAGAAAGTGGGGTTTTTAATGATACCCAGTGCTTTAGACAAATAAATTAGAATCAAAATGAGAAAATCTGCTGGCTTTGATAATTAGGTCCTTGGCAACTTTCAGTCCCAGAGAACTGAAATGGAGATGGAGACAAATGAGTTACAAGGTGTTAGGAATTTGCCTTCAGAGACCAGGAAAGGCTGGGTGGAGTGGTTCTGTCAGCAGGTTGGTGGTCACCGAAAGGAAGAAGTGGGGGCTATCTGTGAACGTTCAGGGTAAAAATGTCCACATGCTTTGAATACAGAAATAGCCTTGGAAGAATCTGGTTGTTAGATAACTTCAAAAGTGTCATTGAAATTAGCTTATTTCACACTGTTGGCTTCTAAGGGTAGGAAAAAAATAGGAGAATGTGGCAAGTGTGGAGGTTGGATGGACGATGATGTGACTATGTCATTAGGAAGAAAAAGAGGATGGATTTTCTAAAGGTAGAAGAATGTCTTTTCCTAGAAAAATCAGCTCTCTCAATTCTCTCAATTTCAGAGAATTGGATATAGAAAAAGATTATAAAGTGCAAAACAATCTAGAGACCCACAGACAGAAATTGAGTTGTGAAGAGAGCCCAGAAATGCCTTAACGCAAATAAATCGTTCACCATGAACTGTTTGCTCAACCTCAGGACCATCTGTGCATGAAGAACCATCCCAGATTTCACCTCATATCAATGCTTCCTTGTTTTTCATTGCAAGTTTTATCATTTTAATATGACTTAAAATTTTTTTATTGATGTATAATTAACATAGCATGAAATTCACTGTTTTATAGTGTGCAATACAGTGGCTTTTAGAATATTTGCAAGGTCGTAGAGCTCTCCCCACTATATTAGTCTAGAAGATTTTCCTTACTCCAGAAAGAAATTCCATATTCATGAACATTTACACTCCATTTTCTCCTCCTTCCAGCCCATCTCCAAAACCTCTCTGCTGACTTGCCTATTCTGGACATTTGAGGTAAATGGAATTATATAATATGTGATCTTTGTGTCTAGCCTTTTCCCCTAAATACTGTTTTCAAGGCTCACCTATGTTGTGGCATTTTTCAGAACTTCCTTCCTTTTTGTGAGTGAATAATATGCTTTTGTATGGATATGCCACAATTTATTCATCCATTCATCCCTTGCTGGATATTTGAGTGTTGCCACTTTTTACCTATCTTGAACAATGCTGCTATGAACATTAGTGCACATGTTTTTCTTTATGAACATATGTTTTCATTTTCTTGGGTATGTACCTAGAAATGGAATTGTTTGGTTACATGGTAACCCCACGTTTAATTTTTTAAGCAACTGCCAAACTATTTTCTAAAGTTGCTGCACCATCTTGCTTCCCATCAGTTTCTCCACACACTTGCTAACAGTTGTTATTTTTCATCTTTGTAATAATAGCCATGCAGGTGGGTGTGAGATGGTACTTCATTGTGGTTTTGATTTGCATTTTTCTAGTGACTAATGATGTTGAGCATCTTTTCATGTACTTGGTGGCTGCTGTGTATCTTCTTTGGAGGATACAGAGGGTACCAAAAAATGTATGCACATTTTAGGAAAGGAAAAAATTGTATTAAAATTGTAGTACTCAATAAGGTGAATTCTCGTCATGTTTGACGTCTACAATTACAAGAGGTGCTCAAGTGGTTACTACCATCAGCGTCCAGACACTTCTGATTACAACAAACATCTCTTAACATCTCTTAAAATGTGTATACATTTTTTGGTACCTCCGAGATTTATTCAAAACCTTGACTCATCTTTAGTTGAACTATTTGTCTTTGTCTATTGAGTTATAATGATTCTTTATATATTCTGGATATTAGACCCTTATTTAGGTGTATGATTTGCCTTATCTTAATTTTTTAAAATTTTAATTTTTGTTTACTTGTTGTAGCGATAGAGTCTCACTATCTTGCTCAGGATGGTCTTGAACTTTTAGCCTCCAGCAATCCTCCTGCTTTAGCCTCCCAAAGTGCTGGAATTACAGGCATAAGCACTGCACCTGGCCTATAGGATTAAATTTTGTTTCATTCTGTGGATTGTCTTTTCACAATCATGGCGGTGTCCTTTGAAGCATAAATTATTTTAATTGTGATTAAGTCAGATGTATCTATTTTTATCTTGTTTTCTTACCATTGGGGTGTCCTATCTAAGAAACTATTGCCCAATTCAAAATCACAAATATGTACATGTAGGTTTTCTTTTAAGAGTTTTATAGTTTTAACTTTTATATTTAGGTCTTTGATCCATTTTTAGTTAACTTTCATATATAATAGGCATCCACCTGCATTCTTTTCATGTGAATATCCAATTGCTTCAATGCTTTTTGTCTTCAAAGATCAATTGATCATAAATGTAGGGGTTATTTGTGGAGTCTTCATTCTATTCTATTAATTTATATGTCTGTATGTCCATCCTTATACCAGGGTCACGCACTGCTTGATTACAGTAGCTTTGTGGTAAGTTTGAAATAATATTACCTTTTAAGATTAACTACTATCACATTTATGGTTGCCATTTTAAAGTTTGTGTTTTTTAATAATATAGTTCAACAGAATCATCAGCTAGTTTATGTTTTTAGGTAATTACCCTAACTGAAAAGTTACTTGATATGGCTTTGCAACCTCTAATTTCTCTGAATGGAGACAGGAAAAGTACCTAGCTGGAGACAATCTGTCTGAACAGAAATTGATGACTATGATTATAAAAACTCTAGAAAAAATAAAACATTAGCTGGCATTTCATGTCTATAATTTGAATATAATTGGTTGCTAATTATCCTATAAATGTTATTTTAACCCTAACATTTATGGAAATACATGTGTAGCATGAAAATAAGTGCTTTGGATATGTACTATTTTTCTAGTCATACTCATGCAATTATGCATATGTCAGACTTCCTATGTTGAACAGCATGATATTACTTTTCTTTTTATTAATTTCAAAGAATACGGCTAATAAATTGGGGTTAGATGTTAAAAAAGCTGAATGTTTGTTTGGTGGTGAACTTATGTGTGTGTGCTTGTGACTGAGAAAAATGATAGAATACTAATGAAACTTATTTTCTAAGAAATTGTTCCTTCCTAAGATATGAATGTGAGTAGTAAAATATGCAAACAGCGTGTGCACTGTCATACCAAGAAGGTGTGTATTCATGATATAGTATATTGAGTATGATAGGTGAAGTATAAAGCTAGCTGATATGGTCAAGGTATGTGATTCATCATATTTTACAGACATTGTTAGGCACTGGAAAAAGAAAATACCTAATAATGAAGATAAAAGTATTCTTTTATTTTCCTAATGTTGCTTTCTTTTTAGAGTTCATATGATACATTTATAGACATACATTTACATTAAAAATACATTCATTAATCTCATGTAATTTATGATGGGATTCAGGGATTTTTTTTGATCTTGATAGGTATTCACCAAGTTCTAGGTAAGAAAAAATTGAATTTTTTTTTTTGAGTTGGAATTTCACTATGTCACCCAGGCTGGAGTGCAGTGGCACACTCATGGCCACCCCAAGGACCACCTGCTGGGCTCCGGTGATCCTTCCAAGTAGCTGGGACTACAGGTGCGTGCTGCCACGCCCAACTAATTTTTTATTTATTGTAGAGACGCAGTCTTGCCAAGTTGCCCACTGTTCTCGAACCCGTGAAAATCAGGCAAGCCCCTCACCTTGGCCTCCCAAAGTGCAAGGATTACAGGCTTAAGCCACCGCACCAGGCCAAAAATTGAACTTTTAAAAGCAGAAGTTGTATTATACATGTAATCATCAGAACCATACACTACAGTTAGCTGACTTTGTTTCAAATTCATTGTGCAGGAAATGGCGTCATAGCACTACTCAAATTTCACCTCTTTCATTCAACATCACTGCAGACTGCCATAGGTTATGGTCTGTACATCTAGGAATTTGGGTGGATCGAGGTCCATTTTGGGCCAGAACAACCTGTTTTTACTTATGTGGAAAATAGATATATAACATGTGTTAATTATGCAAATTGCCTGATTTCCATGTAAAAGTTAGGATTTTTTTTTTAAACCCTGTGCATAATGTGGAAAAGACTTTGAATCACATATTGTTCTTTAAGTTAACTCATAGTCATGTTCGTGGAACTCACCAAGTGTACTGGTGCAGCCTGTACTTAGTTTTCATTACTTTGGAAAAGGCATGTTTTGATGCATTGTGTATTGAACATTCAAAGTCGTAATAACGAATGCAATCAGAGGCTAAATTGCCTGGTTTATTTCTGTTCCCACATTGCATTGCTTATTGGCATAGGGCCTTGTCATTGTTTTTCTCCATCCTTATAATGGAGTCCATCTTCAGGTGGCATTGCTGCAGCC
This sequence comes from Carlito syrichta, assembly GCF_000164805.1. Taxonomy (NCBI): domain Eukaryota; kingdom Metazoa; phylum Chordata; class Mammalia; order Primates; family Tarsiidae; genus Carlito; species Carlito syrichta. The sequence goes on from NW_007252744.1 coordinate 56,801, forward strand.
TGGTCTGACCAGAGGGCACTAATGGAGGCGGGAAGCTTTCTTTCCCACCTTCCTGGTTTGGCTCTGCCTCAAGTGGGTTTTTGTATGTGTCACCTACTTTAACTATTCCCCAAAATAGGAACGCAGCTGCCCTTGTTAGAGGGAGGTTATAAAAATTGTATGCTGAGCTGATATTGTAAAAGATATCCTTTTAGATTTTATCTTATTGTTTTTATTATATACTTTTAAAGATTCGACTTAAAAAAAAAATACCAGTGAAAAGCTCCGGTTTTAACACTGTGCTACTTACTATTGCATAATATAACAGATATATTGGTGAAGAACAGTCTCCAAAAAGTGAACTAATAAGAGTCACTGCTCACTGACAGTTTTAATAGAGGTTTTCTAGGAAGTGGAATATTTTAAGCTGTTAGTGGTGAAGATGATTGAATTTTCTTTTTAAATGGAGGGGCCTACACATTTTTAGCTTATTTTAGAAACCTTCTCTGGGGACCACTCACATTTGCACTGATTTCTGGGGGATAAAGAAGAAGTTAATTCACACTTCATCACACTAGTCCAGTTTATAACACCGCTGTAGCACACATTAAAGTTTTTTAAATGGTGAGCTCACATTTTTTACAAGCTTGTCAAAAGTTGATTTTGTGGGGTAGAGGATAGAAAGAATAGTATGTCATGCTTTTTTGTTCTCTAGAATGTATCATGAATTTTTTTTTGTTGTTGGTTGGTTTTTATTTTGCTTTTAAACATTTTTTTATTTGTTTTTGTTTTAACTCTGGAGTTCAAACATCATGTTAGTTATATTAACAACTAGTATCTTGTGGGTCCTTTATTCCCGTCTTGTATTTATTTCAGTTGAACTGTCTTAATTAAGTGTTCTTTTATTTACTTGCTTTCTTTTTATTTTCTGCTTCTCCCACTGAAATAGTAAACTCCATAAGGGCAGGGACTTGCAGTAATCATAAAGGACATAGCAAACCACACTAAAATGTAAATCTTATCTCTTGGGTAGTGGAAGAGAGCAAGGATTTAAGTTAGGAAATGACTTGATCTTATTTACATTTTAGTTGCAAGTAGAGTTTGGAGAATGATTTTGTTGGTCCGATGGTGGGTCATGTCCAGGCAGGGAGAGGATTGAGAAAACTGATGTAATAAACGTGTTGATGGCCTGATTGAAGGTATCAGTAGTAGGTTGGAAACTCTGAGAAGTATCTAAGCATTATTCAGGAGGTAGAATCCTTGGGACTTGGTGCTTGACTGGTGTAAGTGTTGAGTGTAGTGTCAAGGTCATTCTCAAGGTTGTTTCTGTGCAATTTGTTAAACTCATCCAGGAGGAGAAATGGTTGTTTTGTACAGAATACAAAGAATTTATTTACAGTTTTGTTTTATGTAAGGTTCCTGAAAGTCATCAAGAAGAAACATCCAGCAGTAATCTTGGGGCTCAGTGGAGAGATCTGTGCTGCGTTTAGGTTTATTGAAGCATAAATGGCTATTTATGAAGCCATAATAAAGGAAAATTTCCAAGGAAAAATATAGAGAGAAGAATGAGGGACGACGTGTAAAGCCCTGAGGATCATTAGCATTTGTAGAATAAGCAGATGAAACAATCCAAAAATACAAAATGAAGGAGCAGCCAGAAAGCTAGGTAGTGAACCAGGTGAGTGGGTGCCGGAAGTTTGTGGGAAACGGAATCAGATGATACAAAGAAAGCAAGTAGGAGAAGAACCAAAGTTATCTATTAGACATTTATTGAAACAGCTTTTGTCCAGGGCCTGTTACCTGAGTGTGGTGTCTAAACAATCCCATAATGCTCGTCACGAGCTTTCAAATATTTAATGAAAAAAACCTCACAATGAATTACTGATGACCTAATCCAAGTTGAACTTTCTGACCTGTCCCACCTTTTAAAATTTGAAGCTGTGGTCTTTTCCCATTTCTCAGGAGGAAAGATAAAATAAAATAAACAAAGGGGTAGCTTTTCTTTATTTAGTTCCAAATGTATAATTCACAGAAAACAAAAATACTCTTTCCTGTGAAAAGTGATTTCATTAAGAGAAAAATGGAAATTTTCTTAATGTTGCCAAATGAAGTGATTCTCCACTATTAGTTTCAGGGAAACAAAATCTGCTGCATATTGAAATTGCGTTTTGGTATGCAGATACTCGATAGATGACATGCTGACACACTTAACTGGTTTATTTCATTTTGCTTTCTTGGTGTTGGCTGTGCACCAGAGATGAGATAGTTATGATTATTTGGATGAAAAAGTACAGTAATTTTCATAAAGTGATGAAAAATACAAGCGAAAAACTCTAGGAAAAAAATGAAAATCCAATCCTTGTATTATTTTTTCTTTTGTTTGATACTCAGTTATAATTAATATATGATGATATGAAATACCTTTTGAGTTATATGGTATTTAGAAATTGAACTCACTTCAACTTCTTGTCACGATAATGTATTTCTTATGCGTTAATTTTGCTAAAATTATGTGTTAAAAACGCAAACAGCATACTTATGATTTACTCTAATTAATGAAACTCATGGTAAAGTATCAATGCTCAATGCTGACAAGAATGTAAATGAAGATACTAGATCCAACAAATACATATTTGGATACACATATAGAGAAGGCGAAACAAATTCACTAAAGTAGATATTTTTAAAAACTATAACTAAGGAAGAAAATAATTCTCTTGATAGAAGAGAAAACTTAATTGGAAGCAGGACATTTATTTGACCAAGGTACTTTGATAAAGTAACTCAATGAGCTTGAAGATTGGCTAAGAACAGTTAAATGACGTCCTGCCGCTTCTTTTTCTTTTTAAGTTATCATTTGCAACACAGTCTCTTTATCTGATGGATTTCATCTCTTCCTTTTTTTCAAATCGGGCACTTCGAAGCATTTACACATCATTTTATCTATATGCACATTTGCTAGATATGTGATTTAGTATGACGAATGCTGACTAGTTGACTTCGCCCGAGTAAGGCTTTCTGCTGCACATTTTATGCCATTGCTCCAGCAAGAAGGCCTTTCTACTTAGAATACCTTTCCCTTATTTTCTTACATATTTCTGCCCAGACATGTAAGGGACAACTCACTTGTTATTGCTCTTGGATAGCCTTCACTTCTCATCCCAACCAAAACGTGTCACCCCTTCCTCTTTTCTCTGGTTTGATTAGCCCTCCTTCAGACAAGTAGAGGCAGAGATGTTAGGTGAGTTCGCTGAGGTTGCCATCTAAGCCCAGGTGGGGATTGCTTGTGTTGAGATCACAGAAGGTAGATCTGAGGGGCAGGTTCCACAGTATGGCATACTGGGAAGAAGCCAAAGTCAAATAATGACTAATCAACCTGAATGGTTAGGGGTGATCCAGACTGGAGGTTCCAGTTGGGAGCAAATAGTTTGAAACTGGGGGATGAAGATAGCACCTGAGGAAAAAAATCACGGAACCAGAGAAGACTAGATTATTCCGCCAGGGGATTAAGGAGCTATGCATGCATGTAGATGTGGGGAAACGGTTCAGTAGCTGAATGTACTGGGGATTAACAAAACCTAGAAGAGAGTAAATGCAGAGAGGGGACAGATTGTGAAAGCATGCAATAATAAAGTATTTGAATTTTATCTCTTGTCTTGAGAAATGCTGAAGGATATATGAAGGATTTCCAAGTGCATTTCTTTATCGTTCACTGCTTTACCTTCTACCTAATTTGTGTTTCCTGTCTCACAAGTACTTGTAGGATCTGTCAGGTCTTAACGACATTAAACCATCTAGCTTTAGTGGAGGACTTGGTCATGACGCCACAAATGTCACTACCAAAGTCACCTAATTGTAGTATTTGCACTGGCCACTCCATTTCCTTATTGATTGATTGATTGATTGATTGATTGATTGAGTTGGAATCTCACTCTGTCGCCCACACTGGAGTGTAGTGGCCGCTCCTGGTCACCACAGCCATGACCCACTGGGCTCCGGCGATCCTTCTGCCTCAGCCTTCCAAGTAACTGGAACTACAGGCACGCGCTACCACACCCGGCTAATTTTTGATTTCTTGTAGAGATGGGGTTTCACCAAGTTGCCCAGGCACACCCACAGGTTCTTACTTAATTTCATTATCTAAAATAGATGGTGATTTTTATTTATTTATTTATTTTTGAGTGGGAGTCTCTGTTGCCCAGGCTGGAGTGTAGCGGCACACTCACAGCCACCCCAGCGTCGACCTGCTGGGCTCCAGCAATCCTTCCGCCTCAGCCTTCCAAGGAGCCATAACTACAGGCACGCGGTACCACGTCCAGCTAATTTTTTTTACCACGTCTCGAACCCGCAGGCTCAGGAATTCCACTTACCTCAGCCTCCCAAAGGCGCGGGATTACAGGCTGAGCCACCGAGCCCGGCTCATTTCCCTATTTAATAACTCCTTCGACACATTGGAATTCAGTGTCAGGATTAAAACATATGTAGGCTAGGACTTAATTTTTCATCTGTTAAGATAAATATAAGATGTTATAATTTTTTATGACAAATCTCTTATGGAATTGAATGTGTTGATATAAATGTGGACTTATCTTGGCCATTCATTCTAAAACACATTGTATTACTTTCTAAATTAACACTGCTGAACTAAAATGTGACCATAGTTTACAATGACTTGTTAATTTGCTGTCATGTTCCCCTGGAGCCAGTAAATAGAAATCATTATGAGCAGTCTTAATATTATAACAGTATTACCTTATACAATTTAGAGAGTATATTCTATATGCTTACTCTCAAATGTGTTAAACCAGAACTTCCTTGTGCTGGATAAATTTGTATCCACTTGACAGTAGCTGGAATCAGTGGGGGTCTGGGGAGAGTGGAGAGGTGGGAGTGACCGTAGTCGAAATCTGTCTGGGGAGGGGGGCACACCTCATCAACAGGGGTACCTGCACAATGAATATTTGTGTACTTAACCCTGAATTGTACCCCACAATTAAAAAAAAATGTGTATCCACATGCACCAATGATACTGCTATTTGTAATGAAATACAAAACTTCAGAGTTTTTAAAGTCATCATTTGCCCCTGAAATCTTAAAGATAAACTTATTTTAACATGCATTGGTATTCTGAATATTTCATTTTTTAGGAATTTGTAATGATCTAGAATTATGTAAAGAAATTTGATATATTTGTTTTAAATTATGGTAGACGGATTTCTAGTAATCCAGAGCAGATAGTACCTATCTTAATTAATTGTGTCTTGAAAGTTCTTCAAGAACATAGCTGCATCACCCTCTTTGGTGAACCAAGTCAGTGTTTTATTCCTCTTACAGTTTGTTTTCTTTCTGACAGTATAGCCAGTATCTCGTATCTTCTGGAAAGCTCTTAATATTATAGTACCAAGTGTTTAAGCATGTGCACAGAAATAATTTTTCCTTTAAACATTTCTGAGATATATGATGAGATGTTCTTGTTGGACCCTTTGTAAACAGGGAAAAGAATTTCTTACAAATAATTGTTTTTTAAAATTTATCATCCAGGCCAGGTTTGGGGGTTCAACCTGTAATCCCAGCACTTTGGGAGGCTGAGGAGAGTGAATTGCCTGAGCCTGCGGGTTTGAGACCAGCCTGGCAACATGGCGAGACCTTGTCTCTACAATAAAATAAAAAATTAGCTGGACGTGGTACCGCGTGCCTGTAGTTATGGCTCCTTGGAAGGCTGAGGCGGAAGGATTGCTGGAGCCCAGCAGGTCGACGCTGGGGTGGCTGTGAGTGTGCCGCTACACTCCAGCCTGGGCAACAGAGACTCCCGCTCAAAAATAAATAAATAAATAAAAATCACCATCTATTTTAGATAATGAAATTAAGTAAGAGCCTGTGGGTGAAATTTGCTGATTGTAACCTGTCAGCTTAGGAGAATATGACAGTACTTGTAAATCATACAAGGAATAATTGAGTTTTAGAATTCAAAGCACTTTTATAAATGGGAAAATAAGCTGAGAAATTATGACAGCAAATTTCACTGGGGGCATGTTCAGAGAAGTACACTTCAGAATAATAATTAGCTACAAATTTATAAAATCAGAGTGTCTCACTACATGTTTATTACATGAAAAATGATCTAGAAGTCACAGTGGACTAAAATTGAGCATGAATTAGTCAGCTTTTTCTTTGGCATGGAATATGTAGATTAAATGCTATGCAGAGTTACAGAGCAAATGAAACAGAATATATTCCTGCCCTCAGGAGACCAGTAAAGAGAAAAAAATAAATAAGAAAACTTCATACTCTATGTATATTGTTTACATTTGTATGCTGACATGACTTTCCTACTGTTGAGTTCTGTGTCTTTGTGGCTTGTTGAAAGGACCAAATGTTAAATGGTTCTGTACTATCCAATCCAGCAAACTGAACTATCTCCTTCATGTATAGCCTAGGAAAATGTGATTCATTAAATCATTAGAAGCACAGACTCAAGAGGATTATGCCCATAACACGCTACTTGATTTTTTTGCCTTAAGTTATTTCGACATTTTCAAAGGAATCGGGTCTGTTTTCCAATTCTCTTTTGGCATGATCAATAATAGGTGTCTCACCCTGGAAATTATATCTATCATTCTTGTAAATCACTCACACTTTAAAGTTTTAATTTGTGCTTGGTTCTTCCCCGATCCTACCCATCTGTTATGTTGAATTATAATTTCAGAACAGGAAAGGGACTATAGTTCAATTGTCCTCTGAGATATGAATCACCTTTACAAGATACTTGATAGATACCCAGAATGTGTTTCCAATACCTAGAATGACAGGGAACTTTCTGAGTCCTTTAGAGTCTGGTTTCCTGCTATTTTATCTGTTCCTATCTTTTTGTCCTTTCAGCTTTTAACCTGCTTTTGATAGTTTATTATCCCTGGATTTCTGCAGATAGACTCATAACTGATTTTTCTTATCCAGTCTTTCCCCACCGGAATGTCTTTACACCATTGTCTGACTAAAATTCCTTATAAACACTTTGATCATGTTGCAACCTTCCTCAAAAACCTTCAGCATTTCCCTGTAGCCTGCAGGATGAAGTCAGAACTCATCCACTTGAAATAATCTGCCCTCTTATACATATTTCTTGGTGTAATTTCACCTTTTCAGCTTCTCCAGCCATTTCTTTGAGCTGAGTTAATCTACTCACTTTTGTTGAAATGATGTTCTTTCTTTTTCTAGTACAACTAAAGATGCTATTTCACTTGCCATTCCCTTTCACCACCACCTTTAAAGATGTGGGGTACAATTCAGCGTTAGGTATACAAACGTTGATTATGCAGTTGTTGATGAGGTATACCCTCCCCTCCCCTAGCAGTTTCCCTCAAATGCCAATCCCCCCACCCCCCCGCCAACAGTTTCCCACTACAGCCAATCCCTTTCTTATAGTATTATAATTGTTCAAGGTCCACTTATG